>NW_026282061.1:10000-42259 GCF_023373465.1 Oncorhynchus keta | reverse complement strand
AGGCTATGTACAGGGCAAATTCGTTACAGAGTCAATGTGGAGGCAAGATACAAGGGTACCGGTACAGAGTCAATGTGGAGGCTTTATACAGGGTGTTACGGTACAGAGTCAATGTGGAGGCAAAGATACAAGGGGTACCGGTACAGAGTCAATGTGGAGGCTATATACAGGGGGGTACCGGTACAGAGTCAATGTGGAGGCTATATACAGGGTGTTACGGTACAGAGTCAATGTGGAGGCTTTATACAGGGTATTACGGTACAGAGTCAATGTGGAGGCTTTATACAGGGTATTACGGTACAGAGTCAATGTGGAGGCTATATACAGGGGTACCGGTACAGAGTCAATGTGGAGACTATATACAGGGGTACCGGTACAGAGTCAATGTGGAGGCTATATACAGGGGTACCAGTACAGAGTCAATGTGGAGGCTATATACAGGGTGTTACGGTACAGAGTCAATGTGGAGGCTATATACAGGGTGTTACGGTACAGAGTCAATGTGGAGGCTATATACAGGGTGTTACGGTACAGAGTCAATGTGGAGACTATATACAGGGGTACCAGTACAGAGTCAATGTGGAGACTATATACAGGGGTACCGGTACAGAGTCAATGTGGAGGCTATATACAGGGTGTTACGGTACAGAGTCAATGTGGAGACTATATACAGGGGTACCAGTACAGAGTCAATGTGGAGACTATATACAGGGGTACCAGTACAGAGTCAATGTGGAGGCTATATACAGGGGTACCGGTACAGAGTCAATGTGGAGGCTATATACAGGGGCTACCGGTACAGAGTCAATGTGGAGGCTATATACAGGGGGTACCGGTACAGAGTCAATGGGGAGGCTATATACAGGGGTACCGGTACTGAGTCAATGTGGAGACTATATACAGGGGGTACCGGTACAGAGTCAATGGGGAGGCTATATACAGGGGTACTGGTACAGAGTCAATGTGGAGGCTATATACAGGGGTACCAGTACAGAGTCAATGTGGAGACTATATACAGGGGTACCAGTACAGAGTCAATGGGAGGCTATATACAGGGGTACTGGTACAGAGTCAATGTGGAGACTATATACAGGGGGTACTGGTACAGAGTCAATGTGGAGACTATATACAGGGGTACCAGTACAGAGTCAATGGGGAGGCTATATACAGGGGGGTACCGGTACAGAGTCAATGTGGAGACTATATACAGGGGGTACCAGTACAGAGTCAATGGGGAGGCTATATACAGGGGGGTACCGGTACAGAGTCAATGTGGAGACTATATACAGGGGGTACCAGTACAGAGTCAATGGGGAGGCTATATACAGGGGGTATGAGATGAGACAGCCTATAGGGAGGAGGTCAGAGACCTGGCCGTGTGGTGCCAGGACAACAACCTCTCCCTCAATGTAAGTAAGACAAAGGGTCTATCATCCTCCAAACAGCATCCGACCGCAAGGAGCTACAAAGCTCAGTGCAAATGGCACAGTACATCTCCCTACCATCCACTTCTATACCAGGCGGTGTCAGAGGAAGGCCATAGAGATTTACCCCAGCCACCCAAGTCATAGACTGTTCTCTCTACTACTACACAACCTGGGGTGGACCTGCGAATCAATGGTGACCTGGGGGGGGTTCTACCTGAATCTATAGTGACCTGGGGGTTCTACCTGACTATAGTGACCTGGGGGGGGTTCTACCTGAATCTATAGTGACCTGGGGGTTCTACCTGACTATAGTGACCTGGGGGTTTCTACCTGAATCTATAGTGACCTGGGGGTTCTACCTGACTATAGTGACCTGGGGGTTCTACCTGAATCTATAGTGACCTGGGGGTTCTACCTGAATCTATAGTGACCTGGGAGAGTTCTACCTGAATCTATAGTGACCTGGGAGAGTTCTACCTGAATCTATAGTGACCTGGGAGAGTTCTACCTGAATCTATAGTGACCTGGAGGGTTCTACCTGAATCTATAGTGACCTGGGGGTTTCTACCTGAATCTATAGTGACCTGGGGGGGGGGTTCTACCTGAATCTATAGTGACCTGGGGGGGGGGGGTTCTACCTGAATCTATAGTGACCTGGGGGGGGTTCTACCTGAATCTATAGTGACCTGGGGGGGTTCTACCTGAATCTATAGTGACCTGGGGGGGTTCTACTGATTTAGACCCGGGACACCAGGTGGGTGATTCCCCTCTAGTCGGGGCCTGGTTTAGACCTGGGACACCAGGTGGTTGATTCCCCTCTTGTCAGGGACTGATTTAGACCTGGGACACCAGGTGGTTGATTCCCCTCTTGTCAGGGACTGATTTAGACCTGGGACACCAGGTGGGTGATTCTCCTCTAGTCAGGGCCTGATTTAGACCTGGGACACCTGGTGATTCCCCTCTAGTCAGGGCCTGATTTAGACCTGGGACACCAGGTGGGTGATTCCCCTCTAGTCAGGGCCTGATTTAGACCTGGGACACCAGGTGGGTGATTCCCCTCTAGTCAGGGACTGATTTAGACCTGGGACACCAGGTGGGTGATTCCCCTCTAATCAGGGACTGGTTTAGACCTGGGACACCAGGTGGGTGATTCTCCTCTAGTCAGGGCCTGATTTAGACCTGGGACACCAGGTGGGTGATTCCCCTCTAGTCGGGGACTGGTTTAGACCTGGGACACCAGGTGGGTGATTCCCCTCTAGTCGGGGCCTGGTTTAGACCTGGGACACCAGGTGGTTGATTCCCCTCTTGTCAGGGACTGATTTAGACCTGGGACACCAGGTGGTTGATTCCCCTCTTGTCAGGGACTGATTTAGACCTGGGACACCAGGTGGGTGATTCCCCTCTAGTCAGGGCCTGATTTAGACCTGGGACACCAGGTGGGTGATTCCCCTCTTGTCAGGGACTGGTTTAGACCTGGGACACCAGGTGGGTGATTCCCCTCTATTCAGGGACTGATTTAGACCTGGGACACCAGGTAGGTGATTCCCCTCTAGTCAAGGCCTGATTTAGACCTGGGACACCAGGTGGGTGAATCCCCTCTAATCAGGGCCTGATATAGACCTGGGACACCAGATGCGTGATTCCCCTCTAGTCAGGGACTGATTTAGACCTGGGACACCAGGTAGGTGATTCCCCTCTAGTCAGGGCCTGATTTAGACCTGGGACACCAGGTGGGTGATTCCCCTCTAGTCAGGGACTGATTTAGACCTGGGACACCAGGTGGGTGATTCTCCTCTAGTCAGGGCCTGATTTAGACCTGGGACACCAGGTGGTTGATACCCCTCTAGTCAGTGCCTGATTTAGACCTGGGACACCAGGTGGGTGATTCCCCTCTAGTCAGGGCCTGATTTAGACCTGGGACACCAGGTGGGTGATTCCCCTCTAGTCGGGGCCTGATTTAGACCTGGGACACCAGGTGGGTGATACCCCTCTAGTCAGGGCCTGATTTAGACCTGGGACACCAGGTGGGTGATTCCCCTCTAGTCAGGGCCTGATTTAGACCTGAGACACCAGGTGGGTGCAGTTCATTATCAGGTAGAACAGGAAGCCAGTAGTTGTCTGGACCTCCAGGGTAGGATTGGAATAAACTCCGGCGTTAGAAGCTTGTGTCTCGACTGTCTCCCGGTTTTTAGAAGTGTTTCAAATGAAACGACGACCGTAAATGTCCCTCTTGTTTCAACTTACTCAACGCTCGACTGTATAATGAGAACCGTTTCCTCTGTGAAGCTGACCTCGGTGCTTTACTAGAATGTAGGCGAGGTTCCGCCGCGGTTCACTTGGTATGTAGCCGTTGTGTAAGTCTACACACCACTGAGACGGTCTGTGTCACAGTGGGGTGGGGGGGGGGCATTTCATGTCCTGTTATAGTCGTAGGCCTGTTGTCATGGTAACGTGGCTGAAACCACTGACTCCTCCTCCCCGTTTCAGTAACACAGCACATGTTTTCATTCAGTGTGGCTGTGCACGTATTCTCACACGTTTGGATTCTCTATAAATATTTCCCAGAATGCATTACATTCATAATGTAGGTTATTCTGCGCTCCATTCAGGGTATCGGGCGGGAAAATAATTTTTTGTTGTTAATGTAGACCAATGAAACTAATTTAAAATGAGTTTGAGACAGTGTAGGCTAGGTGAACTCTCCTGTCCTCTGGCAGTCTGTTGACCAGCTCTCTGAATGGTTGTTGGGGACATTGTTAGCATGGGTTTAGAACTCTGTTTGTGTCGTGGATGAAGGGGTGTCCTGTATATATAGTGTATGAAGGGGTGTCCACATACTGCTGTATATATAGTGGATGAAGGGGTGTCCTGTATATATAGTGTATGAAGGGGTGTCCACATACTGCTGTATATATAGTGTATGAAGGGGTGTCCACATACTGCTGTATATATAGTGGATGAAGGGGTGTCCTGTATATATAGTGGATGAAGGGGTGTCCTCATACTGCTGTATATATAGTGTATGAAGGGGTGTCCTCATACTGCTGTATATATAGTGTATGAAGGGGTGTCCTGTATATATAGTGTATGAAGGGGTGTCCTGTATATATATAGTGGATGAAGGGGTGTCCTGTATATATAGTGTATGAAGGGGTGTCCACATACTGCTGTATATATAGTGGATGAAGGGGTGTCCTGTATATATAGTGTATGAAGGGGTGTCCACATACTGCTGTATATATAGTGTATGAAGGGTGTCCACATACTGCTGTATATATAGTGTATGAAGGGTGTCCTCATACTGCTGTATATATAGTGTATGAAGGGGTATACTGCTGTATATAGATGAAGAGGTGTCCTGTATATATAGTGGATGAAGGGGTGTCCTGTATATATAGTGTATGAAGGGGTGTCCTCATACTGCTGTATATATAGTGGATGAAGGGGTGTCCTCATACTGCTGTATATATAGTGTATGAAGGGGTGTCCTGTATATATAGTGTATGAAGGGGTGTCCTCATACTGCGGTATATATAGTGGATGACGGGGTGTCCTGTATATATAGTGTATGAAGGGGTGTCCTGTATATATAGTGGATGACGGGGTGTCCTGTATATATAGTGGATGAAGGGGTGTCCTCATACTGCTGTATATATAGTGGATGAAGGGGTGTCCTCATACTGCTGTATATATAGTGTATGAAGGGGTGTCCTGTATATATAGTGGATGAAGGGGTGTCCTCATACTGCTGTATATATAGTGGATGAAGGGGTGTCCTGTATATATAGTGTATGAAGGGGTGTCCTGTATATATAGTGGATGAAGGGGTGTCCTCATACTGCTGTATATATAGTGGATGAAGGGGTGTCCTCATACTGCTGTATATATAGTGGATGAAGGGGTGTCCTGTATATATAGTGTATGAAGGGGTGTCCTGTATATATATTGTATGAAGGGGTGTCCTGTATATATAGTGTATGAAGGGGTGTCCTGTGTATATATAGTGGATGAAGGGGTGTCCTCATACTGCTGTATATATAGTGGATGAAGGGGTGTCCTCATACTGCTGTATATATTGTGTATGAAGGGGTGTCCTGTATATATAGTGGATGAAGGGGTGTCCTCATACTGCTGTATATATAGTGGATGAAGGGGTGTCCTCATACTGCTGTATATATAGTGGATGAAGGGGTGTCCTCATACTGCTGTATATATAGTGTATGAAGGGGTGTCCTGTATATATAGTGTATGAAGGGGTGTCCTGTATATATAGTGGATGAAGGGGTGTCCTCATACTGCTGTATATATAGTGGATGAAGGGGTGTCCTCATACTGCTGTATATAGTGGATGAAGGGGTGTCCTGTATATATAGTGTATGAAGGGGTGTCCTGTATATATATTGTATGAAGGGGTGTCCTGTATATATAGTGTATGAAGGGGTGTCCACATACTGCTGTATATATAGTGGATGAAGGGGTGTCCTGTATATATAGTGTATGAAGGGGTGTCCACATACTGCTGTATATATAGTGGATGAAGGGGTGTCCTGTATATATAGTGTATGAAGGGGTGTCCACATACTGCTGTATATATAGTGTATGAAGGGGTGTCCACATACTGCTGTATATATAGTGTATGGAGGGGTGTCCTCATACTGCTGTATATATAGTGGATGAAGGGGTGTCCTCATACTGCTGTATATATAGTGTATGAAGGGGTGTCCTGTATATATAGTGTATGAAGGGGTGTCCTCATACTGCGGTATATATAGTGGATGACGGGGTGTCCTGTATATATAGTGTATGAAGGGGTGTCCTGTATATATAGTGGATGACGGGGTGTCCTGTATATATAGTGGATGAAGGGGTGTCCTGTATATATAGTGGATGAAGGGGTGTCCTCATACTGCTGTATATATAGTGGATGAAGGGGTGTTCTCATACTGCTGTATATATAGTGTATGAAGGGGTGTCCTGTATATATAGTCTATGAAGGGGTGTCCTGTATATATAGTGGATGAAGGGTGTCCTCATACTGCTGTATATATAGTGGATGAAGGTGTCCTGTATATATAGTGGATGAAGGGGTGTCCTGTATATATAGTGTATGAAGGGGTGTCCTGTATATATAGTGTATGAAGGGGTGTCCTGTATATATAGTGGATGAAGGGGTGTCCTCATACTGCTGTATATATAGTGGATGAAGGGGTGTCCTCATACTGCTGTATATATAGTGGATGAAGGGGTGTCCTCATACTGCTGTATATATAGTGTATGAAGGGGTGTCCTGTATATATAGTGGATGAAGGGGTGTCCTCATACTGCTGTATATATAGTGGATGAAGGGGTGTCCTGTATATATAGTGGATGAAGGGGTGTCCTGTATATATAGTGTATGAAGGGGTGTCCTCATACTGCTGTATATATAGTGGATGAAGGGGTGTCCTCATACTGCTGTATATATAGTGGATGAAGGGGTGTCCTGTATATATAGTGTATGAAGGGGTGTCCTGTATATATATTGTATGAAGGGGTGTCCTGTATATATAGTGTATGAAGGGGTGTCCTGTATATATAGTGGATGAAGGGGTGTCCTCATACTGCTGTATATATAGTGGATGAAGGGGTGTCCTCATACTGCTGTATATATAGTGTATGAAGGGGTGTCCTGTATATATAGTGGATGAAGGGGTGTCCTCATACTGCTGTATATATAGTGGATGAAGGGGTGTCCTCATACTGCTGTATATAGTGGATGAAGGGGTGTCCTCATACTGCTGTATATATAGTGGATGAAGGGGTGTCCTGTATATAACGTGTATGAAGGGGTGTCCTGTATATATAGTGGATGAAGGGGTGTCCACATACCGCTGTATATATAGTGTATGAAGGGGTGTCCACATACTGCTGTATATATAGTGGAAGAAGGGGTGTCCTGTATATATAGTGTATGAAGGGGTGTCCTGTATATATAGTGTATGAAGGGGTGTCCTGTATATATAGTGTATGAAGGGGTGTCCACATACTGCTGTATATATAGTGTATGAAGGGGTGTCCACATACTGCTGTATATATAGTGGATGAAGGGGTGTCCACATACTGCTGTATATATAGTGTATGAAGGGGTGTCCTGTATATATAGTGTATGAAGGGTGTCCACATACTGCTGTATATATAGTGTATGAAGGGGTGTCCACATACTGCTGTATATATAGTGTATGAAGGGGTGTCCTCATACTGCTGTATATATAGTGTATGAAGGGGTGTCCTCATACTGCTGTATATATAGAGTATGAAGAGGTGTCCTGTATATATAGTGGATGAAGGGGTGTCCTGTATATATAGTGTATGAAGGGGTGTCCTGTATATATAGTGTATGAAGGGTGTCCTCATACTGCGGTATATATAGTGGATGACGGGGTGTCCTGTATATATAGTGTATGAAGGGGTGTCCTGTATATATAGTGGATGAAGGGGTGTCCTCATACTGCTGTATATATAGTGGATGAAGGGTGTTCTCATACTGCTGTATATATAGTGTATGAAGGGGTGTCCTGTATATATAGTGTATGAAGGGGTGTCCTGTATATATAGTGGATGAAGGGGTGTCCTCATACTGCTGTATATATAGTGGATGAAGGGGTGTCCTGTATATATAGTGTATGAAGGGGTGTCCTGTATATATAGTGTATGAAGGGGTGTCCTGTATATATAGTGTATGAAGGGGTGTCCTGTATATATAGTGGATGAAGGGGTGTCCTCATACTGCTGTATATATAGTGGATGAAGGGGTGTCCTCATACTGCTGTATATATAGTGTATGAAGGGGTGTCCTGTATATATAGTGTATGAAGGGGTGTCCACATACTGCTGTATATATAGTGTATGAAGGGGTGTCCTGTATATATAGTGGATGAAGGGGTGTCCACATACTGCTGTATATATAGTGTATGAAGGGGTGTCCACATACTGCTGTATATATAGTGTATGAAGGGGTGTCCTGTATATATAGTGGATGAAGGGGTGTCCACATACTGCTGTATATATAGTGTATGAAGGGGTGTCCTCATACTGCTGTATATATAGTGTATGAAGGGGTGTCCTGTATATATAGTGGATGAAGGGGTGTCCTCATACTGCTGTATATATAGTGGATGACGGGGTGTCCTGTATATATAGTGGATGAAGGGGTGTCCTGTATATATAGTGGATGAAGGGGTGTCCTCATACTGCTGTATATATAGTGGATGAAGGGGTGTCCTGTATATATAGTGGATGAAGGGGTGTCCTCATACTGCTGTATATATAGTGGATGAAGGGGTGTCCATACTGCTGTATATATAGTGTATGAAGGGGTGTCCATACGGCTGTATATATAGTGTATGAAGGGGTGTCCATACTGCTGTATATATAGTGTATGAAGGGGTGTCCTGTATAAATCTCTGAATGGTTGTTGGGGACATTGCTAGCATGGGTTTAGAACTGTGTCGTCGTACCTAACACGACGAGGAAGAGACGTGAGAACTATGCCGCTGCTACCAGTCTAGAGCCCACAAGGTTGTGTTGTATTATAGAGTGTAGAGAATGTCACACTGCTAGCTTAGTGTGACAACTTCCTCCTGATTCGGCCACTCCCCCCGATGCTCAAACCCCCAGGACGTCTGCCTCACAAACAGGGCCCCCCCCCCCCTCCCTGAAGCGTCTTATTAACTGAAGAAACGGTCTATTCAGGCTGGGTGGTGAGTTAGACATATTCTCATCTGCTACATGAGCCCAGAGGGATGTGTTGATCACCACATGGTGTTTTAAAGCGCTGTTTCCCCTTTTAATGTTATTTTTTGTCAGGTCGCTTTTACCAAATCTGGTCGTCGTCGTGGTAGTTGATCCACTGGGATGTTTCTCCTGGCTGTGTTGACGTCTGTGAGTTACGTCTCTGTGTGGTTTGACTGACAGTCCCAACTACCAGTCAGTCACTCTGTGTGGTTTGACTGACAGTCCCAACTACCAGTCAGTCACTCTGTGTAGTTTGACTGACAGTCCCAACTACCAGTCAGTCACTCTGTGTAGTTTGACTGACAGTCCCAACTACCAGTCAGTCACTCTGTGTAGTTTGACTGACAGTCCCAACTACCAGTCAGTCACTCTGTGTAGTTTGACTGACAGTCCCAACTACCAGTCAGTCACTCTGTGTAGTTTGACTGACAGTCCCAACTACCAGTCAGTCACTCTGTGTAGTTTGACTGACAGTCCCAACTACCAGTCAGTCACTCTGTGTAGTTTGACTGACAGTCCCAACTACCAGTCAGTCACTCTGTGTGGTTTGACTGACAGTCCCAACTACCAGTCAGTCACTCTGTGTGGTTTGACTGACAGTCCCAACTACCAGTCAGTCACTCTGTGTGGTTTGACTGATAGTCCCAACTACCAGTCAGTCACTCTGTGTGGTTTGACTGACAGTCCCAACTACCAGTCAGTCACTCTGTGTGGTTTGACTGACAGTCCCAACTACCAGTCAGTCACTCTGTGTGGTTTGACTGACAGTCCCAACTACCAGTCAGTCACTCTGTGTGGTTTGACTGATAGTCCCAACTACCAGTCAGTCACTCTGTGTAGTTTGCCTGACAGTCCCAACTACCAGTCAGTCACTCTGTGTGGTTTGACCGACAGTCCCAACTACCAGTCAGTCACTCTGTGTAGTTTGACTGACAGTCCCAACTACCAGTCAGTCACTCTGTGTGGTTTGACTGACTCCCACTACCAGTCAGTCACTCTGTGTGGTTTGACTGACAGTCCCAACTACCAGTCAGTCACTCTGTGTGTTTGACTGATAGTCCCAACTACCAGTCAGTCACTCTGTGTGGTTTGACTGACAGTCCCACTACCAGTCAGTCACTCTGTGTGGTTTGCCTGACAGTCCCAACTACCAGTCAGTCACTCTGTGTGGTTTGACTGACAGTCCCAACTACCAGTCAGTCACTCTGTGTGGTTTGACTGACAGTCCCAACTACCAGTCAGTCACTCAGTTTGCAGTCCCAACTACCAGTCAGTCACTCTGTGTAGTTTGCCTGACTCCCAACTACCAGAGTCAGTCCAGTCCCAACTACCAGTCAGTCACTCTGTGTAGTTTGACTGACAGTCCCAACTACCAGTCAGTCACTCTGTGTGGTTTGACTGACAGTCCCAACTACCAGGTTTGACTGACAGTCCCAACTACCAGTCAGTCACTCTGTGTGGTTTGACTGACAGTCCCAGGTACCAGTCAGTCCCAACTCCCAACTACAGTCAGTCACTCTGTGTAGTTTGACTGACAGTCCCAACTACCAGTCAGTCACTCTGTGTGGTTTGCCTGACAGTCCCAACTACCAGTCAGTCACTCTGTGTGGTTTGACTGACAGTCCCAACTACCAGTCAGTCACTCTGTGTGCCTGACAGTCCCAACTACCAGTCAGTCACTCTGTGTAGTTTGCCTGACAGTCCCAACTACCAGTCAGTCACTCTGTGTAGTTTGACAGTCCCAACTACCAGTCAGTCACTCTGTGTGGTTTGACTGACAGTCCCAACTACCAGTCAGTCACCCAGTCCCAACTACCAGTCAGTCACTCTGTGTGGTTTGACTGACAGTCCCAACTACCAGTCAGTCACTGTGTAGTTTGACTGACAGTCCCAACTACCAGTCAGTCACTCTGTGTGGTTTGACTGACAGTTTGGACTGACACAGTCAGTCAGTCCCCAACTCTGTGTGGTTTGACTGACAGTCCCAACTACCAGTCAGTCACTCTGTGTAGTTTGACTGACAGTCCCAACTACCAGTCAGTCACTCTGTGTGGTTTGACTGACAGTCCCAACTACCAGTCAGTCACTCATGTGGTAGTCTCCCAACTACCAGTCAGTCAGTTTGACTGACAGTCCCAACTACCAGTCAGTCACTCTGTGTAGTTTGACTGACAGTCCCAACTACCAGTCAGTCACTCTGTGTAGTTTGACTGATAGTCCCAACTACCAGTCAGTCACTCTGTGTGTTTGACCTGACAGTCCCAACTACCAGTCAACTACCAGTCAGTCACTCTGTGTAGTTTGCCTGACAGTCCCAACTACCAGTCAGTCACTCTGTGTGGTTTGACTGACAGTCCCAACTACCAGTCAGTCACTCTGTGTGGTTTGCTGACAGTCCACAACTACCAGTCAGTCACTCTGTGTGGTTTGACTGACAGTCCCAACTACCAGTCAGTCACCAGACAGTCCCAACTACCAGTCAGTCACTCTGTGTAGTTTGACTGACAGTCCCAACTACCAGTCAGTCACTCTGTGTGGTTTGACTGACAGTCCCAACTACCAGTCAGTCACTCTGTGTGGTTTGACTGACAGTCCCAACTACCAGTCAGTCACTCTGTGTAGTTTGACTGACAGTCCCAACTACCAGTCAGTCACTCTGTGTGGTTTGACTGACAGTCCCAACTACCAGTCAGTCACTCTGTCCAGTCCCAACTACCAGTCAGTCACAGTCTGTGTCACTTTGACTGACAGTCCCAACTACCAGTCAGTCACTCTGTGTGGTTTGACTGACAGTCCCAACTACCAGTCAGTCACTCTGTGTGGTTTGACTGACAGTCCCAACTACCAGTCAGTCACTCTGTGTGGTTTGACTGACAGTCCCAACTACCAGTCAGTCACTCTGTGTAGTTTGACTGACAGTCCCAACTACCAGTCAGTCACTCTGTGTAGTTTGACTGACAGTCCCAACTACCAGTCAGTCACTCTGTGTAGTTTGACTGACAGTCCCAACTACCAGTCAGTCACTCTGTGTGGTTTGACTGACAGTCCCAACTACCAGTCAGTCACTCTGTGTAGTTTGACTGACAGTCCCAACTACCAGTCAGTCACTCTGTGTAGTTTGACTGACAGTCCCAACTACCAGTCAGTCACTCTGTGTGGTTTGACTGACAGTCCCAACTACCAGTCAGTCACTCTGTGTGGTTTGACTGACAGTCCCAACTACCAGTCAGTCACTCTGTGTAGTTTGACTGACAGTCCCAACTACCAGTCAGTCACTCTGTGTAGTTTGACTGAGTCCCAACTACCAGTCAGTCACTCTGTGTAGTTTGACTGACAGTCCCAACTACCAGTCAGTCACTCTGTGTAGTTTGACTGACAGTCCCAACTACCAGTCCCAACTCCCAACTACCAGTCAGTCACTCTGTGTGGTTTGACTGACAGTCCCAACTACCAGTCAGTCACTCTGTGTAGTTTGACTGACAGTCCCAACTACCAGTCAGTCACTCTGTGTAGTTTGACTGACAGTCCCAACTACCAGTCAGTCACTCTGTGTAGTTTGACTGACAGTCCCAACTACCAGTCAGTCACTCTGTGTGGTTTGACTGACAGTCCCAACTACCAGTCAGTCCTTCACTGAAAGCCTCCCGGCCTTTAGTTGTGTTCAACATCTCCCACAGGAGGATTCCCAGATGTCTGGCCAGTCTTATAAAGTCACTCTGCTGAATGAAACAACTCAGGCCTCTAAACACTCGGTTGATGTTTCCGCTCGTTTTAACAACCTTTACGCATCGTCAGTGTGGTGGTGGTCAATGTGTCATGATGTTTCACAGCCTGTGTTGACCTCAGTGTGTTTGTCCAAAATGGCACCCTGTGAACCACTATCCCTTTAAAAGGAGAAGGAGCCAACCACTGTCCCTTTAAAAGGAGAAGGAGCCAACCACTATCCCTTTGAAAGGAGCCAACCGCTATCCCTTTAAAAGGAGAAGGAGCCAACCAGTATCCCTTTAAAAGGAGAAGGAGCCAACCACTATCCCTTTAAAAGGAGCCAACCACTGTCCCTTTAAAAGGAGAAGGAGCCAACTGCTATCCCTTTAAAAGGAGAAGGAGCCAACCACTATCCCTCCCTTTAAAAGGAGAAGGAGCCAACCACTGTCCCTTTAAAGGAGAAGGAGCCAACCACTTTTTAAAAGGAGAAGGAGCCAACCACTAAAAAGGAGAAGGAGCCAACCACTATCCCTTTAAAAGGAGAAGGAGCAACCACTATCCCCTTTAAAAGGAGGGAGAAGGAGCCAACCCCTTTACTATCCCTTTAAAAGGAGAAGGAGCCAACCACTAAAAAGGAGAAGGAGCCAACCACTATCCCTTTAAAAGGAGAAGGAGCCAACCACTATCCCTTTAAAAGGAGAAGGAGCCAACCACTATCCCTTTAAAAGGAGAAGGAGCCAACCACTATCCCTTTAAAAGGAGAAGGAGCCAACCACTATCCCTTTAAAAGGAGCCAACCACTATCCCTTTAAAAGGAGCCAACCACTATCCCTTTAAAAGGAGAACCACTATCCCTTTAAAAGGAGCCAACCACTATCCCTTTAAAAGGAGAAGGAGCCAACCACTATCCCTTTAAAAGGAGAAGGAGCCAACCACTATCCCTTTAAAAGGAGAAGAGCCAACCACTAAGAAGGAGCCAACCACTATCCCTTTAAAAAAGGAGAAGGAGCCAACCACTATCCCTTTAAAAGGAGAAGGAGCCAACCACTGTCCCTTTAAAAGGAGAAGGAGCCAACCAACTATCCCTTTAAAAGGAGAAGGAGCCAACCACTGTCCCTTTAAAGGAGAAGGAGCCAACCACTAAGAAGGAGCCAACCACTATCCCTTTAAAAGAGAAGGAGCCAACCACTATCCCTTTAAAAGGAGAAGGAGCCAACCACTATCCCTTTAAAAGGAGAAGGAGCCAACCACTGTCCCTTTAAAAGGAGAAAAGGAGCCAACCACTATCCCTTTAAAAGGAGAAGGAGCCAACCACTATCCCTTTAAAAGGAGAAGGAGCCAACCACTATCCCCACTTTAAAAGGAGCCAACCACTATCCCTTTAAAAGGAGAAGGAGCCAACCACTATCCCTTTAAAAGGAGCCAACCACTATCCCTTTAAAGGAGAAGGAGCCAACCACTATCCCTTTAAAAGGAGAAGGAGCCAACCACTATCCCTTTAAAAGGAGAAGGAGCCAACCACTATCCCTTTAAAAGGAGAAGGAGCCAACCACTATCCCTTTAAAAGGAGAAGGAGCCAACCACTATCCCTTTAAAAGGAGAAGGAGCCAACCACTTTAAAAGGAGAAGGAGCCAACCACTATCCCTTAAAAGGAGCCAACCACTATCCCTTTAAAGGAGAAGGAGCCAACCACTATCCCTTTAAAAGGAGAAGGAGCCAACCACTATCCCTTTAAAAGGAGAAGGAGCCAACCAATCCCTTTACTATCCCTTTAAAAGGAGAAGGAGCCAACCACTATCCCTTTAAAAGGAGAGAAGGAGCCAACCACTATCCCTTTAAAAGGAGAAGGAGCCAACCACTATCCCTTTAAAAGGAGAAGGAGCCAACCACTATCCCTTTAAAAGGAGAAGGAGCAACCACTATCCCTTTAAAAGGAGAAGGAGCCAACCACTATCCCTTTAAAAGGAGAAGGAGCCAACTGCTATCCCTTTAAAAGGAGAAGGAGCCAACCACTATCCCTTTAAAAGGAGAAGGAGAAGGAGCCAACCACTATCCCTTTAAAAGGAGAAGGAGCCAACCACTATCCCTTTAAAAGGAGAAGGAGCCAACCACTATCCCTTTAAAAGGAGAAGGAGCCAACCACTATCCCTTTAAAAGGAGAAGGAGCCAACCACTATCCCTTCCCATATAAAAGGAGAAGGAGCCAACCACTATCCCTTTAAAAGGAGCCAACCACTATCCCTTTAAAAGGAGAAGGAGCCAACCACTATCCCTTTAAAAGGAGCCAACCACTATCCCTTTAAAAGGAGAAGGAGCCAACCACTATCCCTTTAAAAGGAGAATATATACAGGACACCCCTTCATACACTATATATACAGCAGTATGAGGACACCCCTTCAAATTAGTAGATTCGGCTATTTCAGCCACACCCGTTGCTGACAGGTGTACAAAAATCGAGCACACATCCATGCAATCTCCATAGACAAACATTGCCAGTAGAATGGCCTTACTGAAGACCTCAGTGACTTTCAACGTGGCAACGTCACAGGATGCCACCTTTCCAACAAGTCAAAATCGTCACATTTCTGCCCTGCTAGAGCTGCCCCCCCGAGTCAACTGGTTGTATTGATTTCACCTTTATTTAACCAGGTAGACTAGTTGAGAACACCTTTATTTAACCAGGTAGACTAGTTGAGAACACCTTTATTTAACCAGGTAGACTAGTTGAGAACACCTTTATTTAACCAGGTAGACTAGTTGAGAACACCTTTATTTAACCAGGTAGACTAGTTGAGAACACCTTTATTTAACCAGGTAGGCTAGTTGAGAACACCTTTATTTAACCAGGTAGGCTAGTTGAGAACACCTTTATTTAACCAGGTAGACTAGTTGAGAACACCTTTATTTAACCAGGTAGGCTAGTTGAGAACACCTTTATTTAACCAGGTAGGCTAGTTGAGAACACCTTTATTTAACCAGGTAGGCTAGTTGAGAACACCTTTATTTAACCAGGTAGACTAGTTGAGAACACCTTTATTTAACCAGGTAGACTAGTTGAGAACACCTTTATTTAACCAGGTAGACTAGTTGAGAACACCTTTATTTAACCAGGTAGACTAGTTGAGAACACCTTTATTTAACCAGGTAGACTAGTTGAGAACACCTTTATTTAACCAGGTAGACTAGTTGAGAACACCTTTATTTAACCAGGTAGACTAGTTGAGAACACCTTTATTTAACCAGGTAGACTAGTTGAGAACACCTTTATTTAACCAGGTAGGCTAGTTGAGAACACCTTTATTTAACCAGGTAGGCTAGTTGAGAACACCTTTATTTAACCAGGTAGGCTAGTTGAGAACACCTTTATTTAACCAGGTAGACTAGTTGAGAACACCTTTATTTAACCAGGTAGGCTAGTTGAGAACACCTTTATTTAACCAGGTAGGCTAGTTGAGAACACCTTTATTTAACCAGGTAGGCTAGTTGAGAACACCTTTATTTAACCAGGTAGACTAGTTGAGAACACCTTTATTTAACCAGGTAGGCTAGTTGAGAACACCTTTATTTAACCAGGTAGACTAGTTGAGAACACCTTTATTTAACCAGGTAGGCTAGTTGAGAACACCTTTATTTAACCAGGTAGACTAGTTGAGAACACCTTTATTTAACCAGGTAGACTAGTTGAGAACACCTTTATTTAACCAGGTAGGCTAGTTGAGAACACCTTTATTTAACCAGGTAGACTAGTTGAGAACACCTTTATTTAACCAGGTAGACTAGTTGAGAACACCTTTATTTAACCAGGTAGACTAGTTGAGAACACCTTTATTTAACCAGGTAGGCTAGTTGAGAACACCTTTATTTAACCAGGTAGGCTAGTTGAGAACACCTTTATTTAACCAGGTAGACTAGTTGAGAACACCTTTAAACCAGGTAGACTAGTTGAGAACACCTTTATTTAACCAGGTAGGCTAGTTGAGAACACCTTTATTTAACCAGGAGGCTAGTTGAGAACACCTTTATTTAACCAGGTAGGCTAGTTGAGAACACCTTTATTTAACCAGGTAGACTAGTTGAGAACACCTTTATTTAACCAGGTAGACTAGTTGAGAACACCTTTATTTAACCAGGTAGGCTAGTTGAGAACACCTTTATTTAACCAGGTAGGCTAGTTGAGAACACCTTTATTTAACCAGGTAGACTAGTTGAGAACACCTTTATTTAACCAGGTAGACTAGTTGAGAACACCTTTATTTAACCAGGTAGGCTAGTTGAGAACACCTTTATTTAACCAGGTAGGCTAGTTGAGAACACCTTTATTTAACCAGGTAGACTAGTTGAGAACACCTTTATTTAACCAGGTAGGCTAGTTGAGAACACCTTTATTTAACCAGGTAGGCTAGTTGAGAACACCTTTATTTAACCAGGTAGGCTAGTTGAGAACACCTTTATTTAACCAGGTAGACTAGTTGAGAACACCTTTATTTAACCAGGTAGGCTAGTTGAGAACACCTTTATTTAACCAGGTAGACTAGTTGAGAACACCTTTATTTAACCAGGTAGAGTTGAGAACACCTTTATTTAACCAGGTAGGCTAGTTGAGAACACCTTTATTTAACCAGGTAGACTAGTTGAGAACACCTTTATTTAACCAGGTAGGCTAGTTGAGAACACCTTTATTTAACCAGGTAGACTAGTTGAGAACACCTTTATTTAACCAGGTAGACTAGTTGAGAACACCTTTATTTAACCAGGTAGGCTAGTTGAGAACACCTTTATTTAACCAGGTAGACTAGTTGAGAACACCTTTATTTAACCAGGTAGACTAGTTGAGAACACCTTTATTTAACCAGGTAGGCTAGTTGAGAACACCTTTATTTAACCAGGTAGGCTAGTTGAGAACACCTTTATTTAACCAGGTAGGCTAGTTGAGAACACCTTTATTTAACCAGGTAGACTAGTTGAGAACACCTTTATTTAACCAGGTAGACTAGTTGAGAACACCTTTATTTAACCAGGTAGGCTAGTTGAGAACACCTTTATTTAACCAGGTTAGTTGAGAACACCTTTATTTAACCAGGTAGACTAGTTGAGAACACCTTTATTTAACCAGGTAGACTAGTTGAAACACCTTTATTTAACCAGGTAGACTAGTTGAGAACACCTTTATTTAACCAGGTAGGCTAGTTGAGAACACCTTTATTTAACCAGGTAGACTAGTTGAGAACACCTTTATTTAACCAGGTAGACTAGTTGAGAACACCTTTATTTAACCAGGTAGGCTAGTTGAGAACACCTTTATTTAACCAGGTAGGCTAGTTGAGAACACCTTTATTTAACCAGGTAGGCTAGTTGAGAACACCTTTATTTAACCAGGTAGGCCAGTTGAGAACACCTTTATTTAACCAGGTAGACTAGTTGAGAACACCTTTATTTAACCAGGTTAGTTGAGAACACCTTTATTTAACCAGGTAGACTAGTTGAGAACACCTTTATTTAACCAGGTAGGCTAGTTGAGAACACCTTTAGGTAGACTAGTTGAGAACACCTTTATTTAACCAGGTAGACTAGTTGAGAACACCTTTATTTAACCAGGTAGACTAGTTGAGAACACCTTTATTTAACCAGGTAGGCTAGTTGAGAACACCTTTAAACCAGGTAGGCTAGTTGAGAACACCTTTATTTAACCAGGTAGGCTAGTTGAGAACACCTTTATTTAACCAGGTAGACTAGTTGAGAACACCTTTATTTAACCAGGTAGGCTAGTTGAGAACACCTTTATTTAACCAGGTAGACTAGTTGAGAACACCTTTATTTAACCAGGTAGACTAGTTGAGAACACCTTTATTTAACCAGGTAGACTAGTTGAGAACACCTTTATTTAACCAGGTAGACTAGTTGAGAACACCTTTATTTAACCAGGTAGACTAGTTGAGAACACCTTTATTTAACCAGGTAGACTAGTTGAGAACACCTTTATTTAACCAGGTAGGCTAGTTGAGAACACCTTTATTTAACCAGGTAGACTAGTTGAGAACACCTTTATTTAACCAGGTAGGCTAGTTGAGAACACCTTTATTTAACCAGGTAGGCTAGTTGAGAACACCTTTATTTAACCAGGTAGACTAGTTGAGAACACCTTTATTTAACCAGGTAGACTAGTTGAGAACACCTTTATTTAACCAGGTAGACTAGTTGAGAACACCTTTATTTAACCAGGTAGACTAGTTGAGAACACCTTTATTTAACCAGGTAGGCTAGTTGAGAACACCTTTATTTAACCAGGTAGACTAGTTGAGAACACCTTTATTTAACCAGGTAGGCTAGTTGAGAACACCTTTATTTAACCAGGTAGACTAGTTGAGAACACCTTTATTTAACCAGGTAGACTAGTTGAGAACACCTTTATTTAACCAGGTAGACTAGTTGAGAACACCTTTATTTAACCAGGTAGGCTAGTTGAGAACACCTTTATTTAACCAGGTAGACTAGTTGAGAACACCTTTATTTAACCAGGTAGACTAGTTGAGAACACCTTTATTTAACCAGGTAGACTAGTTGAGAACACCTTTATTTAACCAGGTAGACTAGTTGAGAACACCTTTATTTAACCAGGTAGACTAGTTGAGAACACCTTTATTTAACCAGGTAGACTAGTTGAGAACACCTTTATTTAACCAGGTAGACTAGTTGAGAACACCTTTATTTAACCAGGTAGGCTAGTTGAGAACACCTTTATTTAACCAGGTAGACTAGTTGAGAACACCTTTATTTAACCAGGTAGACTAGTTGAGAACACCTTTATTTAACCAGGTAGACTAGTTGAGAACACCTTTATTTAACCAGGTAGACTAGTTGAGAACACCTTTATTTAACCAGGTAGGCTAGTTGAGAACACCTTTATTTAACCAGGTAGACTAGTTGAGAACACCTTTATTTAACCAGGTAGACTAGTTGAGAACACCTTTATTTAACCAGGTAGGCTAGTTGAGAACACCTTTATTTAACCAGGTAGGCTAGTTGAGAACACCTTTATTTAACCAGGTAGGCTAGTTGAGAACACCTTTATTTAACCAGGTAGACTAGTTGAGAACACCTTTATTTAACCAGGTAGACTAGTTGAGAACACCTTTATTTAACCAGGTAGGCTAGTTGAGAACACCTTTATTTAACCAGGTAGGCTAGTTGAGAACACCTTTATTTAACCAGGTAGGCTAGTTGAGAACACCTTTATTTAACCAGGTAGACTAGTTGAGAACACCTTTATTTAACCAGGTAGACTAGTTGAGAACACCTTTATTTAACCAGGTAGGCTAGTTGAGAACACCTTTATTTAACCAGGTAGACTAGTTGAGAACACCTTTATTTAACCAGGAAGGCTAGTTGAGAACACCTTTATTTAACCAGGTAGACTAGTTGAGAACACCTTTATTTAACCAGGTAGACTAGTTGAGAACACCTTTATTTAACCAGGTAGACTAGTTGAGAACACCTTTATTTAACCAGGTAGACTAGTTGAGAACACCTTTATTTAACCAGGTAGACTAGTTGAGAACACCTTTATTTAACCAGGTAGACTAGTTGAGAACACCTTTATTTAACCAGGTAGGCTAGTTGAGAACACCTTTATTTAACCAGGTAGACTAGTTGAGAACACCTTTATTTAACCAGGTAGACTAGTTGAGAACACCTTTATTTAACCAGGTAGACTAGTTGAGAACACCTTTATTTAACCAGGTAGGCTAGTTGAGAACACCTTTATTTAACCAGGTAGGCTAGTTGAGAACACCTTTATTTAACCAGGTAGGCTAGTTGAGAACACCTTTATTTAACCAGGTAGGCTAGTTGAGAACACCTTTATTTAACCAGGTAGACTAGTTGAGAACACCTTTATTTAACCAGGTAGACTAGTTGAGAACACCTTTATTTAACCAGGTAGGCTAGTTGAGAACACCTTTATTTAACCAGGTAGACTAGTTGAGAACACCTTTATTTAACCAGGTAGGCTAGTTGAGAACACCTTTATTTAACCAGGAAGGCTAGTTGAGAACACCTTTATTTAACCAGGAAGGCTAGTTGAGAACACCTTTATTTAACCAGGTAGACTAGTTGAGAACACCTTTATTTAACCAGGTAGACTAGTTGAGAACAACTCATTTACAACTGCTACCAGGCCAAGATAAAGCAAAGCAGTGTGAACAGACAACAACACAGAGTTACACATGGAGTAAACAAACCATACAGTCAATAACACAGTAGACATAAAATCTATATACAGTGTGTACAAATGAGGTAAGATTAGGAGGTAAAGGTAATAAATAGGCAGAGGTGAAGTAATTACAATTTAGCAATTAAACACTGCAGTGATAGATGTGCAGAAGATGAATGTGTAAGTAGAGCTACTGGGGTGCAAAGGAGCAATAAATAAATAACAGTATAGGGATGAGGTTGTTGGAATGGGCTATTTACAGATGGGCTATGTACAGGTGCAGTGATCTCATGCCTACTGTCAGTGCCGTTATTGTGAAATGGAAACATCTAAGAGAAACAACGGCTCAGCCGCAAAGTGGTAGGCCACACAAGCTCACAGAACAGGACCGCTGAGTGCTGAAGCGCGTAAAAATCGTCTGTCTTCGTTGCAGCATTCACTACCGAGTCACAAACTGCCTCTGGGAAGCAACATCAGCACAATAACTGTTCGTGAAATGGGTTTCCATGGCAGAGCAGCCGCACACAAGGCTAGGATCACCAAGCACAATGCCAAGCGTCGGCTGGAGTGGTGTAAAGCTTCGCCGCCATTGGACTCTCGGAGCAGTGGAATCACGTTCTCTTGGAGTGATGAATCACGCTTCACCATCTGGCAGTCCGATGGACAAATCTAGGTTTTGTCACGAACCGGCTCGTAGCTCGTAACAAAGAGGGAGACGACGTGGTCACACTTCACCATCTGGCAGTCTGATGGACAAATCTTTTTGTCACCATCTGGCACGTCACACTTCACCATCTGATGGACAAATCTAGGTTTTGTCACGAACCGGCTCGTAGCTTGTAACAAAGAGGAGACGACGTGGTCACACTTCACCATCTGGCAGTCCGATGGACAAATCTAGGTTTTGTCACGAACCGACTCGTAGCTTGTAACAAAGAGGGAGACGACGTGGTCACACTTCACCATCTGGCAGTCTGATGGACAAATCTAGGTTTTGTCACGAACCGGCTCGTAGCTCGTAACAAAGAGGGAGACGACTCGTACAAAGAGGAGACGACTCGTAGCTCGTAACAAAGAGGGAGACGACGTGAAGATAAGGAATATAGCAAAAATATATTTATTAACTAAAGTACACCAGTATATACAATTAACAATGGTGTGTGTGTGTGTGTAGTCAGTAATCAGTAGTGTGAGTGGATGTGTTCGTAGGAGGTGTTGAGAGGTGCCAAAACAAACAAACCACAAAATTCCACAACCAAAAATCCACCAGTTTTGTCTAATAATAAATAATAATAATAATATATGCCATTTAGCAGACGCTTTTATCCAAAGCGACTTACAGTCATGTGTGCATACATTCTACGTATGGGTGGTCCCGGAATCGAACCCACTACCCTGGCGTTACAAGCGCCATGCTCTACCAACTGAGCTACAGAAGGACCACCCATGGACGACATGGGTCTACATGGAGAGAGTCTCCTCAATGAATGGGGAAAGGTGTGTCCCATTTCGCTGACGACCCCCGGCTCCGCCCACCGACATCCTAATAAGGAAATCGGGAGCAAAGAGAAAGAAATTCGGCAGACAGAGTGGGAGGGTTGTCGCAGTTACGGAGGGTCGTCGCAGTTACGGAGGGTCGTCACAGAGTGGGAGGGTCGTCACAGAGTAGGAGGGTCGTCACGGTTTGGGAGGGTCTTCACAGTTACGGAGGGTCTTCACAGTTACGGAGGGTCGTCACAGTTACGGAGGGTCTTCACAGTTATGGAGGGTTTCACAGTTACGGAGGGTCGTCACAGTTACGGAGGGTCGTCACAGTTACGGAGGGTCTTCACAGTTACGGAGGGTCGTCACAGTTACGGAGGGTCTTCACAGTTACGGAGGGTCTTCACAGTTACGGAGGGTCTTCACAGTTACGGAGGGTCGTCACAGTTACGCAGGGTCTTCACAGTTACGGAGGGTCTTCACAGTTACGGAGGGTCTTCACAGTTACGGAGGGTCGTCACAGTTACGGGAGGGTCTTCGCAGTTACGGAGGGTCGTCACAGAGAGGGAGGGTCTTCACAGTGTAGGAGGGTCGTCACAGTTACGGAGGGTCTTCACAGTTACGGAGGGTCTTCACAGTTACGGAGGGTCGTCACAGTTACGGAGGGTCTTCACAGTTACGGAGGGTCGTCACAGTTACGGAGGGTCGTCACAGTTACGGAGGGTCTTCACAGTTACGGAGGGTCTTCACAGTTACGGAGGGTCTTCACAGTTACGGAGGGTCGTCACAGTTACGGAGGGTCTTCACAGTTACGGAGGGTCGTCACAGTTACGGAGGGTCGTCACAGTTACGGAGGGTCGTCACAGTTACGGAGGGTCGTCACAGTTACGGAGGGTCTTCACAGTTACGGAGGGTCGTCACAGAGTGGGAGGGTCGTCACAGTTACGGAGGGTCGTCACAGAGTGGGAGGGTCGTCACAGTTACGGAGGGTCGTCACAGTTACGGAGGGTCGTCACAGTTACGGAGGGTCGTCACAGAGTGGGAGGGTCGTCACGGTTTGGGAGGGTCGTCACAGTTACGGAGGGTCGTCACAGTTACGGAGGGTCGTCACAGTTAGGGAGGGTCTTCACAGAGTGGGAGGGTCGTCACAGAGTGAGAGGGTCGTCACAGTTACGGAGGGTCGTCACAGAGTGGGAGGGTCGTCACAGAGTGGGAGGGTCGTCACAGAGTGGGAGGGTCGTCACAGAGTGGGAGGGTCGTCACAGAGTGGGAGGGTCGTCACACAGAGTGGGAGGGTCGTCACACAGAGTGGGAGGGTCGTCACAGAGTGGGAGGGTCGTCACAGAGTGGGAGTGTCGTCACAGAGTGGGAGGGTCGTCACAGAGTGGGAGGGTCGTCACAGAGTGGGAGGGTCGTCACAGAGTGGGAGGGTCGTCACAGAGTGGGAGGGTCGTCACAGAGTGAGAGTGTCGTCACAGAGTGGGAGGGTCGTCACAGTTTGGTGGATGCCAGGAGAACGCTAGCTGCCCCAATATACAGTGCCCACTGTAAAGTTTGGTGGATCTATCCAAGCTGTTCCTGTCTGTCTACAGCTCTGTTCTATCTATCCAAGCTGTCTGTCTACAGCTCTGTTCTATCTATCCAAGCTGTCTGTCTACAGCTCTGTTCTATCTATCCAAGCTGTCTGTCTGTCTACAGCTCTGTTCTATCTATCCAAGCTGTCTGTCTGTCTACAGCTCTGTTCTATCTATCCAAGCTGTCTGTCTGTCTACAGCTCTGTTCTATCTATCCAAGCTGTCTGTCTACAGCTCTGTTCTATCTATCCAAGCTGTCTGTCTGTCTACAGCTCTGTTCTATCTATCCAAGGTGTCTGTCTGTCTACAGCTCTGTTCTATCTATCCAAGCTGTCTGTCTACAGCTCTGTTCTATCTATCCAAGCTGTCTGTCTGTCTACAGCTCTGTTCTATCTATCCAAGCTGTCTGTCTCCATCTCTCTTCTCCATCTTTGTCTCCATTCAGATAGTGTTGATGACGGTGACTCTGTTCCCCATCCGGTTGTTCCTGGCAGCCTTCATGATGCTGCTGGCCTGGCCCTTCGCCTTCATCGCCTCTGTGGGACGCAACGAGATGGTGGTGGAACCCCAGTCTCTATGGAGGAAGTATGTATACTAACCTAACCCATGACCCCAATAACCTTTAACCCTATTCATCTGACCCTAACCCCAACTCTCTGTGAGATGCCAACGAGATGGTGGTGGAACCCCAGTCTCTATGGAGGAAGTATGTATACTAACCTAACCCATGACCCCTATAACCTTTAACCCTATTCATCTGACCCTAACCCCAACTCTCTGTGAGATGCCAACGAGATGGTGGTGGAACCCCAGTCTCTATGGAGGAAGTATGTATACTAACCTAACCCATGACCCCTATAACCTTTAACCCTATCCATCTGACCCTAACCCCAACTCTATGTGGGATGCCAGCGAGATGGTGGTGGAACCCCAGTCTCTATGGAGGAAGTATGTATACTAACCTAACCCATGACCCCTATAACCTTTAACCCTATTCATCTGACCCTAACCCCAACTCTCTGTGAGATGCCAACGAGATGGTGGTGGAACCCCAGTCTCTATGGAGGAAGTATGTATACTAACCTAACCCATGACCCCTATAACCTTTAACCCTATTCATCTGACCCTAACCCCAACTCTCTGTGAGATGCCAACGAGATGGTGGTGGAACCCCAGTCTCTATGGAGGAAGTATGTATACTAACCTAACCCATGACCCCTATAACCTTTAACCCTATCCATCTGACCCTAACCCCAACTCTATGTGGGATGCCAGCGAGATGGTGGTGGAACCCCAGTCTCTATGGAGGAAGTATGTATACTAACCTAACCCATGACCCCTATAACCTTTAACCCTATCCATCTGACCCTAACCGCAACTCTATGTGGGATGCCAGCGAGATGGTGGTCTCTATGGAGGCCCTTATATAACATTACCTTTAAGAAAAGATTAAACAACATCTCATGGAAGGACAGGGGGCTGTGAGGGGACAAACACACTCTAACACTCACTCTGAGATACATGAACCCTCTGTGGTTCACTCTGAGATACATGAACCCTCTGTGGTTCACTCTGAGATACATGAACCCTCCGTGGTTCACTCTGAGATACATGAACCCTCTGTGGTTCACTCTGAGATACATGAACCCTCCGTGGTTCACTCTGAGATACATGAACCCTCTGTGGTTCACTCTGAGATACATGAACCCTCTGTGGTTCACTCTGAGATACATGAACCCTCTGTGGTTCACTCTGAGATACATGAACCCTCTGTGGTTCACTCTGAGATACATGACCCCTCTGTGGTTCACTCTGAGATACATGAACCCTCTGTGGTTCACTCTGAGATACATGCACCCACTGTGGTTCACTCTGAGATACATGAACCCTCTGTGGTTCACTCTGAGATACATGAACCCTCTGTGGTTCACTCTGAGATACATGAACCCTCTGTGGTTCACTCTGAGATAAATGAACCCTCTGTGGTTCACTCTGAGATACATGAACCCTCTGTGGTTCACTCTGAGATACATGAACCCTCTGTGGTTCACTCTGAGATACATGAACCCTCTGTGGTTCACTCTGAGATACATGAACCCTCTGTGGTTCACTCTGAGATACATGAACCCTCTGTGGTTCACTCTGAGATACATGAACCCTCTGTGGTTCACTCTGAGATACATGAACCCTCTGTGGTTCACTCTGAGATACATGAACCCTCTGTGGTTCACTCTGAGATACATGAACCCTCTGTGGTTCACTCTGAGATACATGAACCCTCTGTGGTTCACTCTGAGATACATGAACCCTCTGTGGTTCACTCTGAGATACATGAACCCTCCGTGGTTCACTCTGAGATACATGAACCCTCTGTGGTTCACTCTGAGATACATGAACCCTCCGTGGTTCACTCTGAGATACATGAACCCTCTGTGGTTCACACTGAGATACATGAACCCTCCGAGATACATGAACCCTCTGTGGTTCACTCTGAGATACATGAACCCTCTATGGTTCATTCTGAGATACATGAACCCTCTGTGGTTCACTCTGAGATACATGAACCCTCTGTGGTTCACTCTGAGATACATGAACCCTCTGTGGTTCACTCTGAGATACATGAACCCTCTGTGGTTCACTCTGAGATACATGAACCCTCTGTGGTTCACTCTGAGATACATGAGACACTACAACAGAGAGAGGAAAGGGTTATATACACTACAACAGAGGAAAGGGTTATAGACACTACAACAGAGGAAAGGGTTATAGACACTACAACAGAGAGAGGAAAGGGTTAGAGACACTACAACAGAGAGAGGAAAGGGTTATAGACACTACAACAGAGAGAGGAAAGGGTTATAGACACTACAACAGAGAGAGGAAAGGGTTATAGACACTACAACAGAGAGAGGAAAGGGTTATAGACACTACAACAGAGAGAGGAAAGGGTTATAGACACTACAACAGAGGAAAGGGTTATAGACACTACAACAGAGGAAAGGGTTATAGACACTACAACAGAGAGAGGAAAGGGTTATAGACACTACAACAGAGGAAAGGGTTATAGACACTACAACAGAGAGAGGAAAGGGTTATAGACACTACAACAGAGGAAAGGGTTATAGACACTACAACAGAGGAAAGGGTTATAGACACTACAACAGAGAGAGGAAAGGGTTATAGACACTACAACAGAGAGAGGAAAGGGTTATAGACACTACAACAGAGAGGAAATGGTTAGAGACACTACAACAGAGAGAGGAGAGGGTTATAGACAATACAACAGAGAGAGGAAATGGTTAGAGACACTACAACAGAGAGAGGAAAGGGTTATAGACACTACAACAGAGAGAGGAAAGGGTTATAGACACTACAACAGAGAGAGGAAAGGGTTATAGACACTACAACAGAGAGGAAAGGGTTATAGACACTACAACAGAGGAAAGGGTTATAGACACTACAACAGAGAGAGGAAAGGGTTATAGACACTACAACAGAGGAAAGGGTTATAGACACTACAACAGAGAGAGGAAAGGGTTATAGACACTACAACAGAGGAAAGGGTTAGAGACACTACAACAGAGAGAGGAAAGGGTTATAGACACTACAACAGAGAGAGGAAAGGGTTATAGACACTACAACAGAGAGAGGAAAGGGTTATAGACACTACAACAGAGAGAGGAAAGGGTTATAGACACTACAACAGAGAGAGGAAAGGGTTATAGACACTACAACAGAGAGGAAAGGGTTAGAGACACTACAACAGAGAGAGGAAAGGGTTAGAGACACTACAACAGAGAGAGGAAAGGGTTATAGACACTACAACAGAGAGAGGAAAGGGTTATAGACACTACAACAGAGAGAGGAAAGGGTTATAGACACTATAACAGAGAGAGGAAAGGGTTATAGACACTACAACAGAGGAAAGGGTTATAGACACTACAACAGAGAGAGGAAAGGGTTATAGACACTACAACAGAGAGAGGAAAGGGTTATAGACACTACAACAGAGAGACAGGAAAGGGTTATAGACACTACAACAGAGAGAGGAAAGGGTTATAGACACTACAACAGAGAGAGGAAAGGGTTATAGACACTACAACAGAGAGAGGAAAGGGTTATAGACACTACAACAGAGAGAGGAAAGGGTTATAGACACTACAACAGAGAGGAAAGGGTTATAGACACTACAACAGAGGAAAGGGTTATAGACACTACAACAGAGAGAGGAAAGGGTTATAGACACTACAACAGAGAGAGGAAAGGGTTATAGACACTACAACAGAGAGAGGAAAGGGTTATAGACACTACAACAGAGGAAAGGGTTAGAGACACTACAACAGAGAGAGGAAAGGGTTATAGACACTACAACAGAGAGAGGAAAGGGTTATAGACACTACAACAGAGGAAAGGGTTATAGACACTACAACAGAGAGAGGAAAGGGTTATAGACACTACAACAGAGGAAAGGGTTATAGACACTACAACAGAGGAAAGGGTTAGAGACACTACAACAGAGAGAGGAAAGGGTTATAGACACTACAACAGAGAGAGGAAAGGGTTATAGACACTACAACAGAGAGAGGAAAGGGTTATAGACACTACAACAGAGGAAAGGGTTATAGACACTACAACAGAGGAAAGGGTTATAGACACTACAACAGAGAGAGGAAAGGGTTATAGACACTACAACAGAGAGAGGAAAGGGTTAGAGACACTACAACAGAGGAAAGGGTTATAGACACTACAACAGAGGAAAGGGTTATAGACACTACAACAGAGGAAAGGGTTATAGACACTACAACATAGAGAGGAAAGGGTTAGAGACACTACAACATAGAGAGGAAAGGGTTAGAGACACTACAACAGAGGAAAGGGTTAGAGACACTACAACAGAGGAAAGGGTTATAGACACTACAATAGAGAGAGGAGAGGGTTATAGACACTACAACAGAGAGAGGAAATGGTTTTTGACACTACAAGGGATGCTGGTCCATGTTGACTCAAATGCTTCCCACAGTTGTCAAGTTGTCTGGAAGTCCTTGGGGTGGTGGACCATTTTTGAGTTTGAAAAACCCAGCAGCGTTGCTGTTCTTGACACAAACCGGTGCGCCTGGCACCTACTACAATACCCCGTTCAAAGGCACTTAAATATTTAGTCTTGCCCCATTCACCCTCTGAACGGCACACAGACACAATCCATGTCTCTAATTGTCTCAAGGCTTAAAGTACATTATTTAACCAGGTCTCCTCCCCTTCATCTACATGTCTCCTCCCCTTCATCTACATGTCTCCTCCCCTTCATCTACATGTCTCCTCCCCTTCATCTACACTGATTGAAGTGGATTTAACAAGTGACATCAATAAGGGATCATATCTTTCACCTGGTCAGTCTATGTCATGGAAAGAGCAGGTGTTCTTAATGTTTTGTTCACTCAGTGTATTTTGGTCTGTTTGAATTCATCAGTTTCTATTTCTGGTGGTGAATTAGGCTACATAACTGTTGAATAGAGGGTAGTGTCGTGGGTTGCCTCAGCCAGAGAGTGTTAGTGTGTCAATGTTTGACGACTGCCAGAGCCAGTCCCCTGTGGATTGGAGAAGCTTCTGGTGACTCTCCTCTCCTCTCCTCTCTCTCTCCTCCTCTCCTCTCCTCTCCTCTCCTCTCCTCTCCTCTCCTCTCCTGTACTCAACACTCTCCCTCTCCTCTCCTCTCCTCTCCTCTCCTGTACTCAACACTCTCCTCTCCTCTCCTCTCCCTCTCCTCTCCTCTCCTCTCCTCTCCTCTCCTCTCCTCTCCTCTCCTGTACTCAACACTCTCCTCTCCTCTCCTCTCCTCTCCTCTCCTCTCCTCTCCTCTCCTCTCCTCTCCTCTCCTGTACTCAACACTCTCCTCTCCTCTCCTGTACTCAACACTCTCCTCTCCTCTCCTCTCCTGTACTCAACACTCTCCTCTCCTCTCCTCTCCTCTCCTCTCCTCTCCTGTACTCAACACTCTCCTCTCCTCTCCTCTCCTCTCCTCTCCTCTCCTCTCCTGTACTCAACACTCTCCTCTCCTCTCCTCTCCTCTCCTCTCCTACTACAGTAGTGGTCTGTCTCATCACACCCAGTGGGGAGTAAATGAGATGTGACTCATACTTAGAGAGGTGACAGCCTGCCTGTCAGGACACTGTCGTGTGATCTACTGTCTCTATCTGGGGGATGTTGTGTTGTAGAGCTGTGTGATCTACTGTCTCTATCTGGGGGATGTTGTGTTGTAGAGCTGTGTGGTTTACTGCCTCTATCTGGGGGATGTTGTGTTGTAGAGCTGTGTGGTTTACTGTCTCTATCTGGGGGATGTTGTGTTGTAGAGCTGTGTGGTTTACTGCCTCTATCTGGGGGATGTTGTGTTGTAGAGCTGTGTGGTTTACTGTCTCTATCTGGGGGATGTTGTGTTGTAGAGCTGTGTGGTTTACTGTCTCTATCTGGGGGATGTTGTGTTGTAGAGCTGTGTGGTTTACTGTCTCTGTCTGGGGGATGTTGTGTTGTAGAGCTGTGTGGTTTACTGTCTCTATCTGGGGGATGTTGTGTTGTAGAGCTGTGTGGTTTACTGTCTCTATCTGGGGGATGTTGTCTTGTAGAGCTGTGTGGTTTACTGTCTCTATCTGGGGGGATGTTGTGTTGTAGAGCTGTGTGGTTTACTGTCTCTATCTGGGGGATGTTGTGTTGTAGAGCTGTGTTTACTGGTTTACTGTCTGTCTCTATCTGGGGGATGTTGTGTTGTAGAGCTGTGTGATCTACTGTCTCTGTCTGGGGGATGTTGTGTTGTAGAGCTGTGTGGTTTACTGTCTCTATCTGGGGGATGTTTTGTTGTAGAGCTGTGTGGTTTACTGTCTCTATCTGGGGGATGTTGTCTTGTAGAGCTGTGTGGTTTACTGTTTCTATCTGGGGGATGTTGTGTTGTAGAGCTGTGTGGTTTACTGTCTCTATCTGGGGGATGTTGTGTTGTAGAGCTGTGTGGTTTACTGTCTCTATCTGGGGGGTGTTGTGTTGTAGAGCTGTGTGGTTTACTGTCTCTATCTGGGGGATGTTGTGTTGTAGAGCTGTGTGGTTTACTGTCTCTGTCTGGGGGATGTTGTGTTGTAGAGTGGTGTGGTTTACTGTCTCTGTCTGGGGGATGTTGTGTTGTAGAGCTGTGTGGTTTACTGTCTCTATCTGGGGGATGTTGTGTTGTAGAGCTGTGTGGTTTACTGTCTCTATCTGGGGGATGTTGTGTTGTAGAGCTGTGTGGTTTACTGTCTCTATCTGGGGGATGTTGTGTTGTAGAGCTGTGTGGTTTACTGTCTCTGTCTGGGGGATGTTGTGTTGTAGAGCTGTGTGGTTTACTGTCTCTGTCTGGGGGATGTTGTGTTGTAGAGCTGTGTGGTTTACTGTCTCTGTCTGGGGGATGTTGTGTTGTAGAGCTGTGTGGTTTACTGTCTCTGTCTGGGGGATGTTGTGTTGTAGAGCTGTGTGGTTTACTGTCTCTGTCTGGGGGATGTTGTGTCTCCACATTACATTATACTGCCTCCACATTACATTATACTGCCTCCACATTACATTATAATGCCTCCACATTACATTATACTGCCTCCACATTACATTATACTGCCTCCACATTACATTATACTGCCTCCACATTACATTATACTGCCTCCACATTACATTATACTGCCTCACATTACATTATACTGCCTCCACATTACATAATACTGCCTCCACATTACATTATACTGCCTCACATTACATTATACTGCCTCCACATTACATTACATTATACTGTCTGACATTACATTACATAATACTGCCTCCACATTACATTATACTGCCTCCACATTACATTATACTGCCTCCACATTACATTATACTGCCTCACATTACATTATACTGCTCAATGTCTGTAGAATAATGGTTGTAGAGACTCTCCTGCTGTGGTGTCTGCTCAATGTCTGTAGAATAATGGTTGTAGAGACTCTCCTGCTGTGGTGTCTGCTCAATGTCTGTAGAATAATGGTTGTAGAGACTCTCCTGCTGTGGTGTCTGCTCAATGTCTGTAGAATAATGGTTGTAGA
>NW_026282061.1:2500-5000 GCF_023373465.1 Oncorhynchus keta | reverse complement strand
AGAATCATGTTGGCTGTGTAGTGGCTAGACTAGATCCCTGGGACTAATGGCTGTAGTGTAGTGGCTAGACTAGATCCCTGGGACTAATGGCTGTGTCGTGGCTAGACTAGATCCCTGGGACTAATGGCTGTGTCATGGCTAGACTAGATCCCTGGGGCTAATGGCTGTGTAGTGTAGTGGCTGGACTAAATCCCTGGGACTAACGGCTGTGTAGTGGCTAGACTAGATCCCTGGGACTAATGGCTGTGTAGTGGCTAGACTAGATCCCTGGGACTAATGGCTGTGGAGTGGCTAGACTAGATCCCTGGGGCTAATGGCTGTGTAGTGTAGTGGCTAGACTAGATCCCTGGGACTAATGGCTGTGTAGTGGCTAGACTAGATCCCTGGGACTAATGGCTGTGTAGTGGCTAGACTAGATCCCTGGGACTAATGGCTGTGTAGTGGCTAGACTAGATCCCTGGGACTAATGGCTGTGTAGTGGCTAGACTAGATCCCTGGGACTCGTGACTGTGTAGTGGCTAGACTAGGTCCCTGGGACTAATGTCTGTGTAGTGGCTAGACTAGATCCCTGGGACTAATGTCTGTGTAATACAGTAGTTCTGACCCAGAGACAGGCTCAACACCACAGGGTCCAGGTGTACAATACAGTAGTTCTGACCCAGAGACGGGCTCAACACCACAGGGTCCAGGTCTATAATACAGTAGTTCTGATCCAGGCTCAGCACCACAGGGTCCAGGTCTATAATACAGTAGTTCTGATCCAGGCTCAGCACCACAGGGTCCAGGTCTATAATACAGCAGTAGTCTCTGATATAGAGGACATTGAGACCTGTGTCAAAGCAGGGGAAAGTGAAAGTGAGAACCTTGACTAGAGGAAGTGTTCTTGAAGAGTGAACCCCGTGTTGAACCCTGGTGTGACCTTTCAATCTGACAGGAGTGAACTTCCCGTTTCAGGAAGTGTGGTTTTGAGTCAGAACGGTAACCGGTACAGTTCTGTAAATGATTGGACCTGGACAAGGGCTGGATAACCACTGAAGCTGAGTTCGTAGATAACCACTTCCTGTTAACCACTTCCTGTCAACCTAACAGATTCTCTGTTGTAAAATTACAACCGAAATTGTACAGGATCTTCACAACTAGACCTATTAGGTTCATATGTAGAAAATGTTGGCTCGGCAGATACGTTTATCCTGGTCCCAGATCAGTTGCTGCTGTCATTCCAATTCAAGTGTAGACCTTATTAGGTTTTTATGTAGAAAATGTTAGCTAGACAGATACCTTTTCAACCTGGTCCCAGATCAGTTGCTACTATCATTCCAATTCAAGTGTAGACCTTATTAGGTTTTTATGTAGAAAATGTTAGCTAGGCAGATACCTTTTAACCTGGTCCCAGGTCAGTGTTAATGAGTGGAATGCTGATACCCAGGCTAATATACCTTATGGCCCCAGACCAGTGTTAATGAGTGGAATGCTGATACCCAGGCTAATATACCTTATGGCCCCAGACCAGTGTTAATGAGTGGAATGCTGTTACCCAGGGTAATATACCTTATGGTCCCAGACCAGTGTTAATGAGTGGAATGCTGTTACCCAGGCTAATATACCTTATGGCCCCAGACCAGTGTTAATGAGTGGAATGCTGTTACCCAGGCTAATATACCTTATGGCCCCAGACCAGTGTTAATGAGTGGAATGCTGATACCCAGGCTAATATACCTTATGGCCCCAGACCAGTGTTAATGAGTGGAATGCTGTTACCCAGGCTAATATACCTTATGGCCCCAGATCAGTGTTAATGAGTGGAATGCTGATACCCAGGCTAATATACCTTATGGCCCCAGATCAGTGTTAATGAGTGGAATGCTGTTACCCAGGCTAATATACCTTATGGCCCCAGACCAGTGTTAATGAGTGGAATGCTGTTACCCAGGCTAATATACCTTATGGCCCCAGATCAGTGTTAATGAGTGGAATGCTGTTACCCAGGCTAATATACCTTATGGCCCCAGACCAGTGTTAATGAGTGGAATGCTGTTACCCAGGCTAATATACCTTATGGCCCCAGACCAGTGTTAATGAGTGGAATGCTGTTACCCAGGCTAATATACCTTATGGCCCCAGACCAGTGTTAATGAGTGGAATGCTGTTACCCAGGCTAATATACCTTATGGCCCCAGACCAGTGTTAATGAGTGGAATGCTGTTACCCAGGCTAATATACCTTATGGCCCCAGACCAGTGTTAATGAGTGGAATGCTGATACCCAGGCTAATATACCTTATGGCCCCAGACCAGTGTTAATGAGTGGAATGCTGTTACCCAGGCTAATATACCTTATGGCCCCAGCACTAGTATGTGTCTGACTGTTGTGTCTCCTGTCCTCCAGCCCTGATCAAGTACATCAGACCAGTGTTTGTCTCCAGGTCAGACCAGGACTCCCGTAAGAAGACTGTTGAGGAGATCAAACGCAGAGCCCAGTCTGGAGGAGAATGGCCTCAGGT
>NW_026282060.1:0-1758 GCF_023373465.1 Oncorhynchus keta | reverse complement strand
TAGATCTACTGTCTCTATTATATTATGACAGACCAGCTAGATCTACTGTCTCTATTATATTATGACAGACCAGCTAGATCTACTGTCTCTATTCTATATTATGACAGACCAGCTAGATCTACTGTCTCTGTTATATTATGACAGACCAGGTAGATCTACTGTCTCTATTATATTATGACAGACCAGCTAGATCTACTGTCTCTATTATATTATGACAGACCAGCTAGATCTACTGTCTCTATTATATTTTGACAGACCAGCTAGATCTACTGTCTCTGTTATATTATGACAGACCTGGTAGATACACTGTCTCTATTATATTATGACAGACCAGCTAGATCTACTGTCCCTATTATATTATGACAGACCAGCTAGATCTACTGTCTCTATTATGTTTTGACAGACCAGCTAGATCTACTGTCTCTATTATATTATGACAGACCAGCTTGATCTACTGTCTCTATTATATTATGACAGACCAGCTTGATCTACTGTCTCTATTATATTATGACAGACCAGCTAGATCTACTGTCTCTATGTCTCTATTGTACTATGACGGACCAGCTAGATCTACTGTCTCTATTATACTATGACAGACCAGGTAGATCTACTGTCTCTATTATATTATGACAGACCAGCTAGATCTACTGTCTCTATTCTATTATGACAGACCAGGTTAAACTACAATCTCTATTATATTTTGACAGACCAGCTAGATCTACTGTCTCTATTATATTATGACAGACCAGCTAGATCTACTGTCTCTATTATATTTTGACAGACCAGGTAGATCTAATGTCTCTATTGTATTATGACAGACTAGCTAGATCTGCTGTCTCTATTATATTATGACAGACCAGGTGAGTATACTGTCTCTTATATTATGACAGACCAGCTAGATCTACTGTGTCTATTATAATTTGACAGACCAGCTAGATCTACTGTCTCTATTATATTATGACAGACCAGCTAGATCTACTGTCTCTATTATATTTTGACATACCAGGTAGATCTACTGTCTCTGTTATATTATGACAGACCAGCTAGATCTACTGTCTCTGTTATAATTTGACAGACCAGCTAGATCTACTGTCTCTGTTATATTATGACAGACCAGCTAGATCTACTGTCTCTGTTATATTATGACAGACCAGCTAGATCTACTGTCTCTATTCTAATTTGACAGACCAGGTAGATCTACTGTCTCTATTATAATATGACAGACCAGCTAGATATGCTGTGTCTATTATTTGATGACAGACCAGCTAGATCTACTGTCTCTATTCTAATTTGACAGACCAGGTAGATCTACTGTGTCTATTGTATTATGACAGACCAGCTAGATCTACTGTCTCTATTATAATTTGACAGACTAGCTAATCTACTGTCTCTATTATATTATGACAGACCAGCTAGATCTACTGTCTCTATCATATTTTGACATACCAAGTAGATCTTCTGTCTCTGTTATGTTATGACAGACCAGCTGAATCCTACTGTCTCTGTTATATGACAGGCCTGGTAGATACACTGTCACTATTATATTAAAACATACCAGCTAGATCTGCTGTCTCTATTCTAATTTGACAGACCAGGTAGATCTACTATCTCTATTATATTATGACATACCAGCTAGATCTACTGTCTCTATTATATTTTGACATACCAGGTATATCTACTGTCTCTGTTATATTATGACAGACCAGCTAGATCTACTGTCTCTGATATATTATGACAGACCTGGTAGATACACTGTCT
>NW_026282059.1:0-12927 GCF_023373465.1 Oncorhynchus keta | reverse complement strand
CACACACAGACAGGTTCGGTAGAAAGTTTGAGATTTAAAGTTGGAATTGATAGACACTAAACAGAAAACAAGATCCCACAAAACCCAAAAGGAAAATGACAACTTATATGTGATCCCCAATCAGAGACAACGATAGACAGCTGCCTCTGATTGGGAACCACACGCTGCCAAAAACAAAGAAATAGAGAACATAGAATTTCCCACCCGAGTCACACCCTGACCTAACCAAACATAGAGAACATAAAGGATCTCTAAGGTCAGGCATGACATTAGGCTTCCTGTAACTTCCATCATGTACACATTTCATATCAATTAAATGTCCATTAGTTTCATGTGGAATTCTCGCCTTGTTACATTTTCATCATCTAAAATTCATTTGTAATAGTTATTGTGTTTTTTCCAGGGCATTTTTGTCTCGTTATCGTCATAGTTTTAGTCAGGAAAAGTAGGTTGTTGGAGTATTTTCATCATGGTTGTTGTTGACGAAATTAACACTGTTGTTGATGTAGCTTTAAATCCAATGTGTTGTGATCCTCTTGCCAGGTCCAACCTCTCCCTCGTCTACTGGCCTCCATTTCCAATGTGAATGAGGTCATCCCGAGTCATGCCCCAGTAGTACGTCTAATAAACCCTGGGTTATATTCAGTCACTGTGAAGAGGAAACGGTACAGTACAGTGGCGTGGGACGAGTACGAGGTCTGTGAACAAGAGGTTCCAGTTGCTTCAAATTTCGGTGCTATAATAGTCCATGGATACTGCTGCTTCCAGTACAGTTTGAGAGTGGAAAGCCAGAGGAAGTCCACATCAAGCAGGCCTACAGGATGTGCCTCTCTCCCCCCTCTCTCTGTATACTGTCATGTTGTTCCATGTGGGGGTTGGACGGTTAGTGGGGGGAGTGGATCATACCATGAGAAGGGGAGGTGGTGAGGGGGAGGGGTGCAGGAAACAGTGCGGGATAGCATTTCAGCTGTGACCTCTGACCCCTGTGATGTTAGGGCGCTCTGTGATCTGGGGCAGCATATGGAAATTATGTTGCGCTGACAGAAGCTTCTGAGGACTGAGAGATGAATTGGTTTCTCTGTGGTGGAGCTGGTTAAGACAGGAGGGTAGTGGACTTGACTGAACCCTCTGTGGTGGAGTTGGTTAAGACAGGAGGGTAGTGGACTTGACTGAACCCTCTGTGGTGGAGTTGGTTAAGACAGGAGGGTAGTGGACTCGACTGAACCCTCTGTGGTGGAGCTGGTTAAGACAGGAGGGTAGTGGACTCGACTGCACCCTCTGTGGTGGAGCTAGTTAAGATAGAAATTGGGTAGGGGACTCGACTGAACCCTCTGTGGTGGAGCTGGTTAAGACAGGAGGGTAGCGGACTCGACTGAACCCTCTGTGGTGGAGCTGGTTAAGACAGGAGGGTAGCGGACTCGACTGAACCCTCTGTGGTGGAACTGGTTAAGACAGGAGGGTAGCGGACTCGACTGAACCCTCTGTGGTGGAGCTGGTTAAGACAGGAGGGTAGCGGACTCGACTGAACCCTCTGTGGTGGAACTGGTTAAGACAGGAGGGTAGTGGACTCGACTGAACCCTCTGTGGTGGAGCTGGTTAAGACAGGAGGGTAGTGGACTCGACTGAACCCTCTGTGGTGGAGCTGCCTGTTAAGACAGGAGGGTAGTGGACTCTGACTGAACCCTCTGTGGTGGAGCTGGTTAAGACATGAGGGTAGTGGACTCGACTGAACCCTCTGTGGTGGAGTTGGTTAAGACAGGAGGATAGTGGACTCGACTGAACCCTCTGTGGTGGAGCTGGTTAAGACAGGAGGGTAGTGGACTCAACTGAACCCTCTGTGGTGGAGCTGGTTAAAGCAGGAGGGTAGCGGACTCGACTGAACCCTCTGTGGTGGAGCTGGTTAAGACAGGAGGGTAGCGGACTCGACTGAACCCTCTGTGGTGGAGCTGGTTAAGACAGGAGGGTAGCGCTCGACTGAACCCTCTGTGGTGGAGCTGGTTAAGACAGGAGGGTAGCAGACTCGACTGAACCCTCAGTGGTGGAGCTGGTTAAGACATCAGGGTAGTGGACTCGACTGAACCCTCTGTGGTGGAGCTGGTTAAGACAGGAGGGTAGTGGACTCGACTGAACCCTCAGTGGTGGAGCTGGTTAAGACAGGAGGGTAGTGGACTCGACTGAACCCTCTGTGGTGGAGCTGGTTAAGACAGGAGGGTAGTGGACTTGACTGAACCCTCTGTGGTGGAGCTGCCTGTTAAGACAGGAGGGTAGTGGATTTGACTGAACCCTCTGTGGTGGAGTTGGTTAAGACAGGAGGGTAGTGGACTCGACTGAACCCTCTGTGGACTCGACTGAACCCTCAGTGGTGGAGCTGGTTAAGACAGGAGGGTAGTGGACTCGACTGAACCCTCTGTGGTGGAGCTGGTTAAGACAGGAGGGTAGTGGACTTGACTGAACCCTCTGTGGTGGAGCTGCCTGTTAAGACAGGAGGGTAGTGGATTTGACTGAACGCTCTGTGGTGGAGTTGGTTAAGACAGGAGGGTAGCGGACTCGACTGAACCCTCGGTGGTGGTGCTGGTTAAGACAGGAGGGTAGCAGACTCGACTGAACCCTCAGTGGTGGAGCTGGTTAAGACATCAGGGTAGTGGACTCGACTGAACCCTCTGTGGTGGAGCTGGTTAAGACAGGAGGGTAGTGGACTCGACTGAACCCTCGTGGTGGAGCTGGTTAAGACAGGAGGGTAGTGGACTCGACTGAACCCTCAGTGGTGGAGCTGGTTAAGACAGGAGGGTAGTGAACTCGACTGAACCCTCTGTGGTGGAGCTGCCTGTTAAGACATGAGGGTAGTGGACTCGACTGAACCCTCAGTGGTGGAGCTGGTTAAGACAGGAGGGTAGTGGACTCGACTGAACCCTCTGTGGTGGAGCTGGTTAAGACAGGAGGGTAGTGGACTCGACTGAACCCTCAGTGGTGGAGCTGGTTAAGACAGGAGGGTAGTGGACTCGACTGAACCCTCAATGGTGGAGCTGGTTAAGACAGGAGGGTAGTGGACTCGACTGAACCCTCTGTGGTGGAGCTGCCTGTTAAGACATGAGGGTAGTGGACTCGACTGAACCCTCAGTGGTGGAGCTGGTTAAGACAGGAGGGTAGTGGACTCGACTGAACCCTCTGTGGTGGAGCTGGTTAAGACAGGAGGGTAGTGGACCTCGACTGAACCCTCTGTGGTGGAGCTGGTTAAGACATGAGGGTAGTGGACTTGACTGAACCCTGTGTGGTGGAGCTGGTTAAGACAGGAGGGTAGTGGACTTGACTGAACCCTCTGTGGTGGAGCTGCCTGTTAAGACAGGAGGGTAGTGGATTTGACTGAACCCTCTGTGGTGGAGCTGGTTAAGACAGGAGGGTAGTGGACTCGACTGAACCCTGTGTGGTGGAGCTGGTTAAGACAGGAGGGTAGTGGACTCGACTGAACCCTCTGTGGTGGAGCTGCCTGTTAAGACAGGAGGGTAGTGGACTTGACTGAACCCTCTGTGGTGGAGCTGGTTAAGACATGAGGGTAGTGGATTTGACTGAACCCTCTGTGGTGAAGTTGGTTAAGACAGGAGGGTAGTGGACTCTGACTGAACCCTCTGTGGACTCGACTGAACCCTCAGTGGTGGAGCTGGTTAAGACAGGAGGGTAGTGGACTCGACTGAACCCTCTGTGGTGGAGCTGGTTAAGACAGGAGGGTAGTGGACTTGACTGAACCCTCTGTGGTGGAGCTGCCTGTTAAGACAGGAGGGTAGTGGATTTGACTGAACCCTCAGTGGTGGAGCTGGTTAAGACAGGAGGGTAGTGGACTCGACTGAACCCTCTGTGGTGGAGCTGGTTAAGACAGGAGGGTAGTGGACTCGACTGAACCCTCAGTGGTGGAGCTGGTTAAGACAGGAGGGTAGTGGACTCGACTGAACCCTCTGTGGTGGAGCTGGTTAAGACAGGAGGGTAGTGGACTCGACTGAACCCTCTGTGGTGGAGCTGCCTGTTAAGACAGGAGGGTAGTGGACTCGACTGAACCCTCTGTGGTGGAGCTGGTTAAGACAGGAGGGTAGTGGACTCGACTGAACCCTCTGTGGTGGAGCTGGTTAAGACAGGAGGGTAGTGGACTCGACTGAACCCTCTGTGGTGGAGCTGGTTAAGACATGAGGGTAGTGGACTCGACTGAACCCTCTGTGGTGGAGCTGGTTAAGACAGGAGGGTAGTGGACTTGACTGAACCCTCTGTGGTGGAGCTGCCTGTTAAGACAGGAGGGTAGTGGATTTGACTGAACCCTCAGTGGTGGAGCTGGTTAAGACAGGAGGGTAGTGGACTCGACTGAACCCTCTGTGGTGGAGCTGGTTAAGACAGGAGGGTAGTGGACTCGACTGAACCCTCTGTGGTGGAGCTGGTTAAGACAGGAGGGTAGTGGACTTGACTGAACCCTCTGTGGTGGAGCTGCCTGTTAAGACATGAGGTTAGTGGATTTGACTGAACCCTCTGTGGTGAAGTTGGTTAAGACAGGAGGGTAGTGGACTCTGACTGAACCCTCTGTGGACTCGACTGAACCCTCAGTGGTGGAGCTGGTTAAGACAGGAGGGTAGTGGACTCGACTGAACCCTCTGTGGTGGAGCTGGTTAAGACAGGAGGGTAGTGGACTTGACTGAACCCTCTGTGGTGGAGCTGCCTGTTAAGACAGGAGGGTAGTGGATTTGACTGAACCCTCTGTGGTGGAGTTGGTTAAGACAGGAGGGTAGCGGACTCGACTGAACCCTCTGTGGTGGTGCTGGTTAAGACAGGAGGGTAGCAGACTCGACTGAACCCTCAGTGGTGGAGCTGGTTAAGACATCAGGGTAGTGGACTCGACTGAACCCTCTGTGGTGGAGCTGGTTAAGACAGGAGGGTAGTGGACTCGACTGAACCCTCAGTGGTGGAGCTGGTTAAGACAGGAGGGTAGTGGACTCGACTGAACCCTCTGTGGTGGAGCTGGTTAAGACAGGAGGGTAGTGGACTTGACTGAACCCTCTGTGGTGGAGCTGCCTGTTAAGACATGAGGGTAGTGGACTCGACTGAACCCTCAGTGGTGGAGCTGGTTAAGACATGAGGGTAGTGGACTTGACTGAACCCTCTGTGGTGGAGCTGGTTAAGACAGGAGGGTAGCGGACTTGACTGAACCCTCTGTGGTGGAGCTGGTTAAGACAGGAGGGTAGCGGACTCGACTGAACCCTCTGTGGTGGAGCTGGTTAAGACAGGAGGGTAGCGCTCGACTGAACCCTCTGTGGTGGAGCTGGTTAAGACAGGAGGGTAGCGGACTCGACTGAACCCTCTGTGGTGGAGCTGGTCAAGACAGGAGGGTAGCAGACTCGACTGAACCCTCAGTGGTGGAGCTGGTTAAGACATCAGGGTAGTGGACTCGACTGAACCCTCTGTGGTGGAGCTGGTTAAGACAGGAGGGTAGTGGACTCGACTGAACCCTCAGTGGTGGAGCTGGTTAAGACAGGAGGGTAGTGGACTCGACTGAACCCTCTGTGGTGGAGCTGGTTAAGACAGGAGGGTAGTGGACTTGACTGAACCCTCTGTGGTGGAGCTGCCTGTTAAGACAGGAGGGTAGTGGATTTGACTGAACCCTCTGTGGTGGAGTTGGTTAAGACAGGAGGGTAGTGGACTCGACTGAACCCTCTGTGGACTCGACTGAACCCTCAGTGGTGGAGCTGGTTAAGACAGGAGGGTAGTGGACTCGACTGAACCCTCTGTGGTGGAGCTGGTTAAGACAGGAGGGTAGTGGACTTGACTGAACCCTCTGTGGTGGAGCTGCCTGTTAAGACAGGAGGGTAGTGGATTTGACTGAACGCTCTGTGGTGGAGTTGGTTAAGACAGGAGGGTAGCGGACTCGACTGAACCCTCGGTGGTGGTGCTGGTTAAGACAGGAGGGTAGCAGACTCGACTGAACCCTCAGTGGTGGAGCTGGTTAAGACATCAGGGTAGTGGACTCTGACTGAACCCTCTGTGGTGGAGCTGGTTAAGACAGGAGGGTAGTGGACTCGACTGAACCCTCGTGGTGGAGCTGGTTAAGACAGGAGGGTAGTGAACTCGACTGAACCCTCTGTGGTGGAGCTGCCTGTTAAGACATGAGGGTAGTGGACTCGACTGAACCCTCAGTGGTGGAGCTGGTTAAGACAGGAGGGTAGTGGACTCGACTGAACCCTCTGTGGTGGAGCTGGTTAAGACAGGAGGGTAGTGGACTCGACTGAACCCTCTGTGGTGGAGCTGGTTAAGACAGGAGGGTAGTGGACTTGACTGAACCCTCTGTGGTGGAGCTGCCTGTTAAGACATGAGGGTAGTGGATTTGACTGAACCCTCTGTGGTGAAGTTGGTTAAGACAGGAGGGTAGTGGACTCGACTGAACCCTCTGTGGACTCGACTGAACCCTCAGTGGTGGAGCTGGTTAAGACAGGAGGGTAGTGGACTCGACTGAACCCTCTGTGGTGGAGCTGGTTAAGACAGGAGGGTAGTGGACTTGACTGAACCCTCTGTGGTGGAGCTGCCTGTTAAGACAGGAGGGTAGTGGATTTGACTGAACCCTCAGTGGTGGAGCTGGTTAAGACAGGAGGGTAGTGGACTCGACTGAACCCTCTGTGGTGGAGCTGGTTAAGACAGGAGGGTAGTGGACTCGACTGAACCCTCAGTGGTGGAGCTGGTTAAGACAGGAGGGTAGTGGACTCGACTGAACCCTGTGTGGTGGAGCTGGTTAAGACAGGAGGGTAGTGGACTCGACTGAACCCTCTGTGGTGGAGCTGCCTGTTAAGACAGGAGGGTAGTGGACTCGACTGAACCCTCTGTGGTGGAGCTGGTTAAGACAGGAGGGTAGTGGACTCGACTGAACCCTCTGTGGTGGAACTGGTTAAGACAGGAGGGTAGTGGACTCGACTGAACCCTCTGTGGTGGAGCTGGTTAAGACAGGAGGGTAGTGGACTCGACTGAACCCTCTGTGGTGGAGCTGGTTAAGACAGGAGGGTAGTGGACTTGACTGAACCCTCTGTGGTGGAGCTGCCTGTTAAGACAGGAGGGTAGTGGATTTGACTGAACCCTCTGTGGTGGAGTTGGTTAAGACAGGAGGGTAGTGGACTCGACTGAACCCTCTGTGGTGGAGCTGGTTAAGACAGGAGGGTAGTGGACTCGACTGAACCCTCTGTGGTGGAGCTGGTTAAGACAGGAGGGTAGTGGACTTGACTGAACCCTCTGTGGTGGAGCTGCCTGTTAAGACATGAGGTTAGTGGATTTGACTGAACCCTCTGTGGTGAAGTTGGTTAAGACAGGAGGGTAGTGGACTCGACTGAACCCTCTGTGGACTCGACTGAACCCTCAGTGGTGGAGCTGGTTAAGACAGGAGGGTAGTGGACTCGACTGAACCCTCTGTGGTGGAGCTGGTTAAGACAGGAGGGTAGTGGACTTGACTGAACCCTCTGTGGTGGAGCTGCCTGTTAAGACAGGAGGGTAGTGGATTTGACTGAACCCTCTGTGGTGGAGTTGGTTAAGACAGGAGGGTAGCGGACTCGACTGAACCCTCTGTGGTGGTGCTGGTTAAGACAGGAGGGTAGCAGACTCGACTGAACCCTCAGTGGTGGAGCTGGTTAAGACATCAGGGTAGTGGACTCGACTGAACCCTCTGTGGTGGAGCTGGTTAAGACAGGAGGGTAGTGGACTCGACTGAACCCTCAGTGGTGGAGCTGGTTAAGACAGGAGGGTAGTGGACTCGACTGAACCCTCTGTGGTGGAGCTGGTTAAGACAGGAGGGTAGTGGACTTGACTGAACCCTCTGTGGTGGAGCTGCCTGTTAAGACATGAGGGTAGTGGACTCGACTGAACCCTCAGTGGTGGAGCTGGTTAAGACAGGAGGGTAGTGGACTTGACTGAACCCTCTGTGGTGGAGTTGGTTAAGACAGGAGGGTAGCGGACTCGACTGAACCTCTGTGGTGGAGCTGGTTAAGACAGGAGGGTAGCGGACTCACTGAACCCTCTGTGGTGGAGCTGGTTAAGACAGGAGGGTAGCGCCGACTGAACCCTCTGTGGTGGAGCTGGCTGGGCGACAGGTGAGGCAGCGGACTCCGACTGAACCCTGTGGTGGAGAGCTGGTCAAGACAGGAGGGTAGCAGACTGACTGAACCCTCAGTGGTGGAGCTGGTTAAGACATCAGGGTAGTGGACTCGACTGAACCCTCTGTGGTGGAGCTGGTTAAGACAGGAGGGTAGTGGACTCGACTGAACCTCAGTGGTGGAGCTGGTTAAGACAGGAGGGTAGATGGACTCACTGAACCCTCTGTGGTGGGAGCTGGTTAAGACAGGAGGGTAGTGGACTTGACTGAACCCTCTGTGGTGGAGCTGCCTGTTAAGACAGGAGGGTAGTGGATTTGACTGAACCCTCTGTGGTGGAGTTGGTTAAGACAGGAGGGTAGTGGACTCGACTGAACCCTCTGTGGACTCGACTGGAACCCTCAGTGGTGGAGCTGGTTAAGACAGGAGGGTAGTGGACTCGACTGAACCCTCTGTGGTGGAGCTGGTTAAGACAGGAGGGCAGGGACTTGACTGAACCCTCTGTGGTGGGAGCTGCCTGTTAAGACAGGAGGGTAGTGGAGACTGAACGCTCTGTGGTGGAGTTGGTTAAGACAGGAGGGTAGCTGGACTCGACTGAACCTCGGTGGTGGTGCTCTGTGACTGAACCTCAGTGGTGGAGCTGGTTAAGACATCAGGGTAGTGGACACAAACTGAACCCTGTGGTGGAGCTGGTTAAGACAGGGAGGGTAGTGGACTCGACTGAACCCCCAGTGGTGGAGCTGGTTAAGACAGGAGGGTAGTGAACCGACTGAACCCTCTGTGGTGGAGCTGGTTAAGACATGAGGGTAGTGGACTCGACTGAACCTCAGTGGTGAGCTGGTTAAGACAGGAGGGTAGTGGAACTGAACCTCGACTGAACCCTCAGTCTCTGTGGTGGAGCTGCCTGTTAAGACATGAGGGTAGTGGACTGACTGAACCCTCTGTGGTGGAGCTGGTTAAGACAGGAGGGTAGTGGACTCGACTGAACCCTCTGTGGTGGGAGCTGCCTGTTAAGACATGAGGGTCGGACTCGACTGAACCCTCTGTGGTGGAGCTGGTTAGACAGGAGGTAGTGGACTTGACTGAGTGGTGGAGCTGCCTGTTAAGGAGGGTAGTGGATTTGGCTGACCCTCTGGGAACAGGAGGTAGTGGACTCGGCTGAACCCTCTGTGGACTCGACTGAACCCTCAGTGGTGGAGCTGGTTAAGACAGGAGGGTAGTGGACTCGACTGAACCCTCTGTGGTGGAGCTGGTTAAGACAGGAGGGTAGTGGGACTTGACTGAACCCTCTGTGGTGGAGCTGCCTGTTAAGACAGGAGGTGAGTGGATTTGACTGAACCCTCAGTGGTGGAGCTGGTTAAGACAGGAGGGTAGTGGACTCGACTGACCCTCTGTGGTGGAGCTGGTTAAGACAGGAGGGTAGTGGACTCGACTGAACCCTCAGTGGTGGAGCTGGTTAAGACAGGAGGGTAGTGGACTCGACTGAACCCTCAGTGGTGGAGCTGGTTAAGACAGGAGGGCTCGACTGAACCTCTGTGGTGGAGCTGCCTGTTAAGACTGTCCCTCTCTGGGTGGTGGATGAGACATGAGGGTAGTGGACTCCGACTGAACCCTCAGTGGTGGAGCTGGTTAAGACAGGAGGGTAGTGGACTCGACTGAACCTCTGTGGTGGAGCTGGTTAAGACAGGAGGGCAGTGGACTCGACTGAACCCTCTGTGGTGGAGAGCTGGTTAAGACATGAGGGTAGTGGACTCGACTGAACCCTCTGTGGTGGAGCTGGATTAAGACAGGGTGGACTTGACTGAACCCTCTGTGGTGGAGCTGCCTGTTAAGACAGGAGGGTAGTGGATTTGACTGAACCCTCAGTGAGTGAGTGCCTGTGGAGGAGGCTAACCTCAGTTGGACTGAGGGTAGGACTCGACTGAACCCTCTGTGGTGGAGCTGGTTAAGACAGGAGGGTGGGACTCGACTGAACCCTCTGTGGTGGAGCTGGTTAAGACAGGAGGGTAGTGGACTTGACTGAACCCTCTGTGGTGGAGCTGCCTGTTAAGACATGAGGTTAGTGGATTTGACTGAACCCTCTGTGGTGAAGTTGGTTAAGACAGGAGGGTAGTGACTCGACTGAACCCTCTGTGACTCGACTGAACCCTCAGTGGTGGAGCTGGTTAAGACAGGAGGGTAGTGGACTCGACTGAACCCTCTGTGGTGGAGCTGGTTAAGACAGGAGGGTAGTGGACTTGACTGAACCCTCTGTGGTGGAGCTGCCTGTTAAGACAGGAGGGTAGTGGATTTGACTGAACCCTCTGTGGTGGAGTTGGTTAAGACAGGAGGGTAGCGGACTCGACTGAACCCTCTGTGGTGGTGCTGGGTTAAGACAGGAGGGTAGCAGACCTCGACTGAACCCTCAGTGGCAGGAGCTGGTTAAGACATCAGGGTAGTGGACTCCGATCAAACCCTCTGTGGTGGAGCTTGCCAAGAGAGAGGGTAGTGACCTCGACTGAACCCTCAGTGGAGCTGGTTAAGACAGGAGGGTAGTGGACTCGACTGAACCTCTGTGGTGGAGCTGGTTAAGACAGGAGGGTAGTGGACTTGACTGAACCCTCTGTGGTGGAGCTGCTCGTTAAGACATGAGGGTAGTGGACTCACTGAACCCTCAGTGGTGGAGCTGGTTAAGACAGGAGGGTGTGGACTTGACTGAACCCTCTGTGGTGGAGCTGGTTAAGACAGGAGGGTAGTGGACTCGACTGAACCCTCTGTGGTGGAGCTGGTTAAGACAGGAGGGTAGTGGACTCGACTGAACCCTCTGTGGTGGAGCTGGTTAAGACAGGAGGGTAGTGGACTTGACTGAACCCTCTGTGGTGGAGCTGGTTAAGACAGGAGGGTAGTGGACTTGACTGAACCCTCTGTGGTGGAGCTGGTTAAGACAGGAGGGTAGTGGACTTGACTGAACCCTCTGTGGTGGAGCTGGTTAAGACAGGAGGGTAGTGGACTCGACTGAACCCTCTGTGGTGGAACTGGTTAAGACAGGAGGGTAGTGGACTCGACTGAACCCTCTGTGGTGGAGCTGGTTAAGACAGGAGGACTCGACTGAACCCTCTGTGGTGGAGCTGGTTAAGACAGGAGGGTAGTGGACTCGACTGAACCCTCTCAAGCCATGGCTTGTCTTCCAGCCCCCAGCTACAGTAGGGGCGAAAAACACTGAGGCGGATTGTTAAGTACTTTGCGTGCACCCATGTCTGTTCAATGATGAAGTACAGTAGGAGGATTACTGTATGTGGAAGAGTTGTGTGGTGCCGTCTTAGTTGGAACATTTGACACAATAATGTTCTTGTTCCTAACTTGTACAAGTCTGAACAACCGGAGTTCATCTCGCCGTTTATTAGCTCAAGATTGGCTGTATACTGTTTTATTATTTGTTTGTATGTTTTTGTGATTTGTTAGATATTCATCTTTTTAAAATGGAATAAAGTACAGTATATTGTATGTCTTGGATGTGTGTCAGAGTAGATAGATAGAAGGCCTGCAGCCGGCATATTCTGTCCCACATGCTTCAGTCGATCTCGCTTCACAATATACTGCGTTTTCTTTATTCCTATCACTGTGTATTGTGAAGCTGGCTGAGGAAACCATATGGGAACAGAATATACTAACTACTACAGCCACTATCTCCCCCTTGACTACTAACATTCCCCTTGACTACCTTGACATTCACCTAGAATTCCCCATTTAAGATGGCTCATCTACCATGATTCAGATTCATGAGACACTGATATGTTCGTATACCACCACTTCATTGCTGGTTATTGTTTGTATCTGTTTTGTATATTTCCTCCTGAATGTTCTTGCTGTTGGGCTCTGGTGGGTTAGATTTCCAAACTTGAAACGTACTTACCAGCTGTCCAGTGAGGGGGAAAAACATGGCTCCTCTAGCTAATTAGTCTGCAATGAGATTTGCTTGTTGTGAGATATTTGGTGAAATATACAAAATATTACTCTGGACTCTGGACTATGATTTAAGCAAGGAGTCAACTCAGGATGGCAGTGATGTTGGAATCTCAGCATTACAAATGACTCCAGTTCCTAGAATAGTTTCAGCAAATGGTCTGTGCCAAGAAAGGCATATTTATTTCAATTTCTAATGCTCTTCCTGGGTTTAATATGATAACAACCCAGCTCTCTGGGGGGTCTCGCTACCTAGCTTTACAGCAATATTAGAATTTGACTGGAGAAGGAAGCTTTGAGCACACTTAAAGCACACTGTAGACAGGATACCTCCACGCCAATTGCTGCTGACAAAGGTGAGTCATGGTTAAAAATAAAGCTTTGCTTTTCGGTGACTGTTTGTGTATGTGCGTATCCTGTCTGCTTTTATTCACAGGATTATGTCTTGTTTTTATTCAGCACCTGCAGCAACTCATCCAGACTCACCTTCCTCTTTTGCTATGCTAGCTTACCGAGACTCACCTTCCTCTTTTGCTATGCTAGCTCATCCAAACTCACCTTCCACTGTCGCCACTCTAGCTCATCCCAGACTCTACCTTCCACTGTCGCCACTCTAGCTCATCCAGACTCACCTTCCACTGTTGCTACTCTAGCTCATCCAGACTCACCTTCCACTGTCGCCACTCTAGCTCATCCAGACTCACCTTCCACTGTCGCCACTCTAGCTCATCCAGACTCACCTTCCACTGTCGCCACTCTAGCTCATTCAGACTCACCTTCCACTGCTCGCCACTCTAGCTCATCCAGACTCACCTTCCACTGTCGCCACTCTAGCTCATCCAGACTCACCTTCCTCTGTCGCCACTCTAGCTCATCCAGACTCACCTTC
>NW_026282058.1:0-7504 GCF_023373465.1 Oncorhynchus keta | reverse complement strand
TATTAAGAAGGTAGAAACTAGGGCCTGTAGGACCTGCCTTGTTGATAGTGTTGTTAAGAAGGTAGAAACTAGGGCCTGTAGGACCTGCCTTGTTGATAGTGTTATTAAGAAGGTAGAAACTAGGGCCTGTAGGACCTGCCTTTGTTGATAGTGTTGTTAAGAAGGTAGAAACTAGGGCCTGTAGGACCTGCCTTGATGATGGTGTTGTTAAGAAGGTAGAAACTAGGGCCTGTGGGACCTGCCTTGTTGATGGTGTTTGTTAAGGAAAGGTAGAAACTAGGGCCTGTAGGACCTGCCTTGATGATAGTGTTATTGGAAAGTGAAACTGGGGCCTGTAGGACCTGCCTTGATAGTGTTGTTAAGAGAAGGTAGAAACTAGGGCCTGTAGGATATGCCTTGTTGATAGTGCCTACCTACCGCCAGCAGGGCTTCTGAATCAAGTGCACCTACCGCCAACAGGGCTTCTGAATCAAGTGCACCTACCTCAACAGGGCTTCTGAATCAAGTGCACCTACCGCCAACAGGGCTTCTGAATCAAGTGCACCTACCTCAACAGGGCTTCTGAATCAAGTGCACCTACCTCCAACAGGGCTTCTGAATCATGCACCTACCGCCAACAGGGCTTCTGAATCAAGTGCACCTACCTCCAACAGGCTTCTGAATCAAGTGCACCTACCGCCAACAGGGCTTCTGAATCAAGTGCACCTACCTCCAACAGGGCTTCTGAATCAAGTGCACCTACCTCCAACAGGGCTTCTGAATCAAGTGCACCTACCTCCAACAGGGCTTCTGAATCAAGTGCACCTACCTCCAACAGGGCTTCTGAATTTTTTAAATTTTATTTATCCGTTATTTTATGTATGTTTTATCCATTGTTTTACCAGGTCAGTTGACTGAGAACACGTTCTCATTTGCAGCAACGACCTGGGGAATAGTTACAGGGGAGAGGAGGGGGATGAATGAGCCAATTGTAAGCGAGTTATTAGGTGACTGTGATGGTTTGAGGCCAGATTGGGAATTTGAGGACACCGGGGTTAACACCCCCTACTCTTGATAAGTACCATGGGATCTTTAATGACCTCAGAGAGTCAGGACACCGGGGTTAACACCCTACTCTTACGATAAGTACCATGGGATCTTTAATGACCTCAGAGAGCCAGGACACCAGGGTTAACACCCCTACTCTTACGATAAGTGTCATGGGATCTTTAATGACCCCAGAGAGTCAGGACACCGGGGTTAACACCCCTACTCTTACGATAAGTGTCATGTGATCTTTAATGTCCTCAGAGAGCCAGGACACCGGGGGGTTAACACCCCTACTCTTACGATAAGTGCCATGGGATCTTTAATGACCCCAGAGAGTCAGGACACCGGGGTTAACACCCCCACTCTTACGATAAGTACCATGGGATCTTCAATGACCCCAGAGAGTCAGGACACCGGGGTTAACACCACTACTCTTACGATAAGAGCCATGGGATCTTCAATGACCTCAGAGAGTCAGGACACCGGGGTTAACACCCCTACTCTTACGGTAAGTACCATGGGATCTTCAATGACCTCAGAGAGTCAGGACACCCGTTTAACGTCCCATCCGAAAGACGGCACCCTACACAGGGCAGTGTCCCCAATCACTGCCCTGGGGCATTGGGATATTTTTTAGACCAGAGGAAAAAGTGCCTCCTACTGGCCCTCTAACACCACTTCCAGCAGCATCTGGTCTCCCATCCAGGAACGGCCAGGACCAACCCTGCTTAGCTTCAGAAGCAAGCCAGCAGCGGTATGCAGAGTGGTATGCTGCTGGAATCAAGGTGCACCTACCGCCAACAGGGCTTCTGAATCAAGTGCCCTACCTGTGGACCAACAAGTGCTAAACCTATGACCTATCTATATCTAAACACAACCTAGTAGATTCACTCCCTATGCCCTATCTATACCCTAGTGCATTTCACTCCCCCTGCCTATCTGTACCTATTAGTTCACTCCCCTATGCCCTATCTATACCTGGTAAGTTTCACTCCCCTATGCCTATCTATACCTAGTGTTCATCCCTATGCCCTATCTTATACCTATTGCATTCACTCCCCCTATGCCTGTCTGTGCCTGGTGGTCCCACTCCCCCTATACCCTATCTATACCTAATGCATTCACTCTCTCTCTCTCTCCTTTACCTTCTCTTCCCTCCCTCCTTTCTCTCTCTCCCTCCTTTACCCTCTCTTCCCTCTCTCTCTCTCCTTTACCCTCTCTTCCCTCCCTCCTTTCTCTCTCTCTCCTTTACCCTCTGTTCCCTCCCTCCTTTCTCTCTCTCTCCTTTACCCTCTCTTCCCTCCCTCCTTTCTCTCTCTCTCCTTTACCCTCTCCTCCCATTCCTTCCTTCTCTCTCTCTCCTTTACCCTCTCCTCCCATTCCTTCCTTCTCTTTCTCTCCTTTACCCTCTCCTCCCATTCCTCCCTTCTCTCTCTCTCCTTTACCCTCTCCTCCCATTCCTTCTCTCTCTCTCCTTTACCCTCTCCTCCCATTTCCTTTAGCTTCTCTCTCTCTCCTTTGCCCTCTCCTCCCATTCCTTCTTCTCTCTCTCTCCCTTTGCCCTCTCCTCCCATTCCTTCCTTCTCTCTCTCTCCTTCCCTCTCCTCCCATTCCTTCTCTCTCTCTCTCCTTTACCCTCTCCTCCCATTCCTTCCTTCTCTCTCTCTCCTTTACCCTCTCCTCCCATTCCTTCCTTCTCTCTCTCTCCTTTACCCTCTCCTCCCATTCCTCCCTTCTCTCTCTCTCCTTACCCTCTCCTCCCATTCTTCCTTCTCTCTCTCTCCTTTACCCTCTCCTCCCATTCCTTCCTTCATCTTTCTCTCTCCTTTGCCCTCTCCTCCCATTCCTTCCTTCTCTCTCTCTCCTTTACCCTCTCCTCCCATTCCTTCCTTCTCTTTCTCTCCTTTACCCTCCCTCATCCTCCCATTCCTCCCTTCTCTCTCTCTCCTTTACCCTCTCTCCCATTCCTTCCTTCTCTTTCCCTCCTTTACCCTCTCCTCCCATTCCTTCCTTCTCTCTCTCTCCTTTACCCTCTCTCCCATTCCTTCCTTCTCTCTCTCTCCTTTACCCTCTCCTCATTCCTTCCTTCTCTTTCCCTCCTTTACCCTCTCTCCCATTCCTCCCCTCTCTCTCCCTTTACCCTCTCATTCTTCCTTCTCTCTCTCTTTACCCTCTCCTCCCCATTCCTTCATTCTCTCTCTCTCCTTTACCCTCTCCTCCCATTCCTTCCTTCTCTCTCTCTCTTTACCCTCTCCTCCCATTCCTCCCTTCTCTCTCTCTCCTTTACCCTCTCCTCCCATTCCTTCCTTCTTCTCTCTCCTTTACCCTCTCCTCCCATTCCTTCCTTCTCTCTCTCTCCTTTGCCTCTCCTCCCATTCCTTCCTTCTCTCTCTCTCCTTTACCCTCTCCTCCCCATTCCTCCTTCTCTCTCTCTCCTTTACCCTCTCCTCCCATTCCTTCCTTCTCTCTCTCTCCTTTACCCTCTCCTCCCATTCCTTCATTCTCTTTCCTCCTTTACCCTCTCCTCCCATTCCTTCCTTCTCTCTCTCTTTCCCTCTCCTCCCATTCCTCCTTCTCTCTCTCTCCTTTACCCTCCCTCCCATTCCTTCATTCTCTCTCTCTCTTTACCCTCTCCTCCCATTCCTTCATTCTCTCTCTCTCCTTTACCCTCTCCTCCCATTCCTTCCTTCTCTCTCTCTCCTTTACCCTCTCCTCCCATTCCTCCTTCTCTCTCTCTCCTTTACCCTCTCCTCCCATTCCTTCCTTCTCTCTCTCTCCCTTTCCTCTCCTCCCATTCCTTCATTTCTCTCTCTCTCCTTTGCCCTCTCCTCCCATTCCTTCCTTCTCTCTCTCTCCTTTACCCTCTCCTCCCATTCCTCCCTTCTCTCTCTCTCCTTTACCCTCTCCTCCCATTCCTTCCTTCTCTCTCTCTCCTTTACCCTCTCCTCCCATTCCTTCCTTCTCTCTCTCTCCTTTACCCTCTCCTCCCATTCCTTCCTTCTCTCTCTCTCCTTTACCCTCTCCTCCCATTCCTCCCTTCTCTCTCTCTCCTTTACCCTCTCCTCCCATTCCTTCATTCTCTCTCTCTCCTTTACCCTCTCCTCCCATTCCTTCATTCTCTCTCTCTCCTTTACCCTCTCCTCCCATTCCTTCCTTCTCTCTCTCTCCTTTATTCCCTCCTTCCTCCCCTTCTCTCTCTCTCCTTTACCCTCTCCTCCCATTCCTTCCTTCTCTCTCTCTCCTTTACCCTCTCCTCCCATTCCTTCCTTCTCTCTCTCTCCTTTACCCTCTCCTCCCATTCCTCCCTTCTCTCTCTCTCCTTTACCCTCTCCTCCCATTCCTTCCTTCTCTCTCTCTCCTTTACCCTCTCCTCCCATTCCTTCCTTCTCTCTCTCTCCTTTACCCTCTCCTCCCATTCCTTCCTTCTCTCTCTCTCCTTTACCCTCTCCTCCCATTCCTTCCTTCTCTCTCTCTCCTTTACCCTCTCCTCCCATTCCTTCCTTCTCTCTCTCTCCTTTACCCTCTCCTCCCATTCCTTCTTCTCTCTCTCCTTTACCCTCTCCTCCCATTCCTTCCTTCTCTCTCTCTTCCTTCCTTTCCTTCTTCTCTCTCTCTCTCTCATTTACCCTCTCCTTCCATTCCTTCATTCTCTCTCTCTTCTTTACCCTCTTCTTCCATTCCTTCCTTCTCTCTCTCTCTCCTTCCTTCCTTTCCTTCTCTGTGTCTCTCCTTTACCCTCTCCTTCCTTCCTTTCCTTCTCTGTGTCTCTCCTTTACCCTCTCCTTCCTTCCTTTCCTTCTCTGTGTCTCTCCTTACTCTTTCCTCCTTCCCACCTCCTCTCTCCTTGCCGTTCAACACTTTAAAAAAAACATAAACAGTCCGATTCCCGAGCACGCCTATGTTTCCAGACCCGAGGAAGTATTTGCCATGTAACTTCAGGACATGCCTGTTTGAGCCAGTCCAGAACATAGAGATCCTATCAAATTACTAGAGGGAAATGTCATAAACCGTCAAATTCAGAATGGGGTGAAAATGGCAGCCATATTGGCCAGGAGAAATCCAAACCATTCAAATTGGAATCCAGATGTTTCTTATTCATTAAAATAAAAGGCATGTGATATCAGAAATGATGTAATATAATTATTGTCAACCTAAAATATTGTAATTTATACCATGCCATTGTTGAATGCTAATTTCTGATTGGCTTGAATGGCATTCTAGAGCGTGTATTATTTCCCTTTATAAACTGGGTGGTTCTCAGCCCTGAATGCTGATTGGCTGACAGCCGTGGTTACCACGGGCATGACAAAACATTTATTTTTACTGTTCTGCTTACATTGATAACCAGGTTATAACAGCAATAAGGCACTTCAGGGGGTTGTGGTATATGGCCAATAAACCACGGCTAAGGGCTGTATCCAAGCTCTCCGCGTTGTGTCGGGTTTGTTTGGTTACCAAGGCAATTACTGTAGATTACTGTAGAACTAGAACTACTACTGTAGAAAACTTGCTAGATACTCAGTGGATGTTGAACACATTTCTAGCAGCAAATGTGCTACATTATAGCCATGATATGAAAGGGACAATCAACTCTGTGGAAGATTAGTTCCACTAACATCCCATGGAAAATACAGTTCGACACGGTTCATTGTTTTCCATAGAATTTTATTTATTTTTATTTTTTTAAATTTTTTTTATTTCACCTTTATTTAACCAGGTAGGCTAGTTGAGAACAAGTTCTCATTTGCAACTGCGACCTGGCCAAGATAAAGCATAGCAGTGTGAACAGACAACACAGAGTTACACATGGAGTAAACAATTAGCAAGTCAATAACACAGTAGAAAAAAATGGGCAGTCTATATACAATGTGTGCAAAAGGCATGAGGAGGTAGGCGAATAATACAATTTTGCAGATTAACACTGGAGTGATAAATGATCAGATGGGCATGTACAGGTAGAGATATTGGTGTGCAAAAGAGCAGAAAAGTAAATAAATAAAAACAGTATAAAAACAGTATGGGAATGAGGTAGGTGAAAAAGGGTGAGCTATTTACCTATAGACTATGTACAGCTGCAGCGATCGGTTAGCTGCTCGGATAGCTGATGTTTGAAGTTGGAGAGGGAGATAAAAGTCTCCAACTTCAGCGATTTTTGCAATTGCTCCAGTCACAGGCAGCAGAGTACTGGAACGAAAGGCGGCAAATGAGGTGTTGGCTTTAGGGATGATCAGTGAGATACACCTGCTGGAGCGCGTGCTGCGGATGGGTGTTGCCATCGTGACCAGTGAACTGAGATAAGGCGGAGCTTTACCTAGCATGGACTTGTAGATGACCTGGAGCCAGTGGGTCTGGCGACGAATATGTAGTGAGGGCCAGCCGACTAGAGCATACAAGTCGCAGTGGTGGGTGGTATAAGGTGCTTTAGTGACAAAACGGATGGCACTGTGATAGACTGCATCCAGTTTGCTGAGTAGAGTGTTGGAAGCCATTTTGTAGATGACATCGCCGAAGTCGAGGGATCGGTAGGATAGTCAGTTTTACTAGGTAAGCTTGGCAGCGTGAGTGAAGGAGGCTTTGTTGCGGAATAGAAAGCCGACTGGATTTGATTTTTGATTGGAGATGTTTGATGTGAGTCTGAAGGAGAGTTTGCAGTCTAGCCAGACACCTAGGTACTTATAGATGTCCACATATTCAAGGTTGGAACCATCCAGGGTAGTGATGCTAGTCGGGCATGCGGGTGCAGGCAGCGATCGGTTGAAAAGCATGCATTTGGTTTTACTCGCGTTTAAGAGCAGTTGAGGCCACGGAAGGAGTGCTGTATGGCATTGAAGCTCGTTTGGAGTTGGATAGCACAGTGTCCAATGACGGGCCGAAAGTATATAGAATGGTGTCGTCTGCGTAGAGGTGGATCAGGGAATCGCCCGCAGCAAGAGCAACATCATTGATATATACAGAGAAAAGAGTCGGCCCGAGAATTGAACCCTGTGGCACCCCCATAGAGACTGCCAGAGGACCGGACAGCATGCCCTCTGATTTGACACACTGAACTCTGTCTGCAAAGTAATTGGTGAACCAGGCAAGGCAGTCATCCGAAAAACCGAGGCTGTTGAGTCTGCCGATAAGAATTTGGTGATTGACAGAGTCGAAAGCTTTGGCGAGGTCGATGAAGACGGCTGCACAGTACTGTCTTTTATCGATGGCGGTTATGATATAATTTAGTACCTTGAGTGTGGCTGAGGTGCACCCGTGACCGGCTCGGAAACCAGATTGCACAGCGGAGAAGGTACGGTGTGATTCGAGATGGTCAGTGACCTGTTTGTTGACTTGGCTTTCGAAGACCTTAGATAGGCAGGGCAGGATGGATATAGGTCTATAGCAGTTTGGGTCCAGGGTGTCTCCCCCTTTGAAGAGGGGGATGACTGCGGCAGCTTTCCAATCCTTGGCCACTCATTCATTATACCTCATTATAAATACA
>NW_026282057.1:0-12500 GCF_023373465.1 Oncorhynchus keta | reverse complement strand
ATTGGTCCATATTTAACATATGTTATTGGTCCATATTTAACAGATGTTATTGGTCCATATTTAGCAGATGTTATTGGTCCATATTTAACAGATGTTATTGGTCCATATTTAACAGATGTTATTGGTCCATATTTAACAGATGTTATTGGTCCATATTTAACAGATGTTATTGGTCCATATTTAACAGATGTTATTGGTCCATACACATATTTAACAGATGTTATTGGTCCATATTTATCAGATGTTATTGGTCACATACACATATTTAACATATGTTATTGGTCACATACACATATTTAACAGATGTTATTGGTCCATATTTAGCAGATGTTATTGGTCCATATTTATCAGATGTTATTGGTCACATACACATATTTAGCAGATGTTATTGGTCACATACACATATTTAACAGATGTTATTGGTCCATATTTAGCAGATGTTATTGGTCCATACACATATTTAACAGATGTTATTGGTCCATATTTAACAGATGTTATTGGTCCATATTTAACAGATGTTATTGGTCCATATTTAGCAGATGTTATTGGTCCATATTTAGCAGATGTTATTGGTCACATACACATATTTAACAGATGTTATTGGTCCATATTTAGCAGATGTTATTGGTCACATACACATATTTAACAGATGTTATTGGTCCATACACATATTTAACAGATGTTATTGGTCCATATTTAACAGATGTTATTGGTCCATACACATATTTAACAGATGTTATTGGTCCATACACATATTTAGCAGATGTTATTGGTCCATACACATATTTAACAGATGTTATTGGTCCATACACATATTTAACAGATGTTATTGGTCCATACACATATTTAGCAGATGTTATTGGTCACATACACATATTTAACAGATGTTATTGGTCCATATTTAACAGATGTTATTGGTCCATATTTAACAGATGTTATTGGTCCATACACATATTTAGTAGATGTTATTGGTCACATACACATATTTAACAGATGTTATTGGTCCATACACATATTTAACAGATGTTATTGGTCCATACACATATTTAACAGATGTTATTGGTCCATATTTATCAGATGTTATTGGTCCATATTTGGGGCGGCAGCGTAGCCTAGTGGTTAGAGCGTTGGACTAGTAACCGGAAGGTTGCGAGTTCAAACCCCCGACCTGACAAGGTACAAATCTGTCGTTTTGCCCCTGAACAGGCAGTTAACCCACTGTTCCCAGGCCGTCATTGAAAATAAGAATATGTTCTTAACTGACTTGCCTGGTTAAATAAAGGTAAAAAAAAAAAATAATAATAATATTTAGCAGATGTTATTGGTCACATACACATATTTAGCAGATGTTATTGGTCCATATTTAACAGATGTTATTGGTCCATATTTAGCAGATGTTATTGGTCACATACACATATTTAGCAGATGTTATTGGTCCATATTTAACAGATGTTATTGGTCCATATTTAGCAGATGTTATTGGTCACATACACATATTTATCAGATGGTCCATATTTAACAGATGTTATTGGTCCATATTTAGCAGATGTTATTGGTCACATACACATATTTATCAGATGGTCCATATTTAACAGATGTTATTGGTCACATACACATATTTATCAGACGGTCCATATTTAAAATATGTTATTGGTCCATATTTAACAGATGTTATTTACTGGTCCATATTTATGGCGCTTGTAGATGGTATTACGGAATGTATGCACATGACTGTAAGTATAAAAGCAAATGGCATATATTATTATTATTATATTATGTTATTGGTCCATATTTATCAGATGGTATTGGTCCATATTTAACAGATGTTATTGGTCCATATTTAAATATTTAATGTTATTGGTCCATATTTAACAGATGTTATTGGTCCATATTTATCAGATGGTATTGGTCCATATTTAACAGATGTTATTGGTCCATATTTAACAGATGTTATTGGTCCATATTTAACAGATGTTATTGGTCCATATTTATCAGATGGTATTGGTCCATATTTAACAGATGTTATTGGTCCATATTTATCAGATGGTATTGGTCCATATTTATCAGATGGTATTGGTCCATATTTAACAGATGTTATTGGTCCATATTTAACAGATGTTATTGGTCCATATTTATCAGATGGTATTGGTCCATATTTATCAGATGGTATTGGTCCATATTTATCAGATGGTATTGGTCCATATTTAACAGATGTTATTGGTCCATATTTAACAGATGTTATTGGTCACATACACATATTTAACAGATGTTATTGGTCCATATTTATCAGATGGTATTGGTCCATATTTATCAGATGGTATTGGTCCATATTTATCAGATGGTATTGGTCCATATTTATCAGATGGTATTGGTCCATATTTAACAGATGTTATTGGTCCATATTTATCAGATGGTATTGGTCCATATTTAACAGATGTTATTGGTCCATATTTAACAGATGTTATTGGTCCATATTTATCAGATGGTATTGGTCCATATTTATCAGATGGTATTGGTCCATATTTATCAGATGGTATTGGTCCATATTTAACAGATGTTATTGGTCCATATTTAACAGATGTTATTGGTCCATATTTATCAGATGGTATTGGTCCATATTTATCAGATGGTATTGGTCCATATTTATCAGATGGTATTGGTCCATATTTATCAGATGGTATTGGTCCATATTTAACAGATGTTATTGGTCCATATTTAACAGATGTTATTGGTCCATATTTAACAGATGTTATTGGTCCATATTTATCAGATGGTATTGGTCCATATTTATCAGATGGTATTGGTCCATATTTAACAGATGTTATTGGTCACATACACATATTTATCAGATGGTATTGCGGGTGTAGGGAAATGCTCGTGTTCCTCGCTTCAACAGTGCAGTAATATACAGTAGTATCTAACATTTCACTGAGTAACTCGTCTTACTAGATGCTCTTCTGTAGAGGGAGTTATAACTGTATTAGTATGAGAAACGTGTATGTGCCCAGGATTACATGTATGTGTCCAGGATTACATGTATGTGCCCAGGATTACATGTATGTGCCCAGGATTACATGTATGTGCTCAGGATTACATGTATGTTTCCAGGATTACATGTATGTGTCCAGGATGACATGTATGTGCCCAGGATTACATGTATGTGCTCAGGATTACATGTATGTGTCCAGGATTACATGTATGTGCCCAGGATTACATGTATGTGTCCAGGATTACATTTATGTGCTCAGGATTACATGTATGTGTCCATGATTACATGTATGTGCCCAGGATTACATGTATGTGTCCAGGATTACATGTATGTGCTCAGGATTACATGTATGTGCTCAGGATTACATGTATGTGCCCAGGATTACATGTATGTGCACCAGGATTACATGTATGTGTCCATGATTACATGTATGTGCTCAGGATTACATGTATGTGCTCAGGATTACATGTATGTGCTCAGGATTACATGTATGTGCACCAGGATTACATGTATGTGTCCAGGATTACATGTATGTGCACCAGGATTACATGTATGTGTCCATGATTACATGTATGTGCTCAGGATTACATGTATGTGTCCATGATTACATGTATGTGCTCAGGATTACATGTATGTGCTCAGGATTACATGTATGTGCACCAGGATTACATGTATGTGTCCATGATTACATGTATGTGCACCAGGATTACATGTATGTGTCCAGGATTACATGTATGTGCTCAGGATTACATGTATGTGCAGAGTTCATTGGATCGCATTTTGAACTAGAGTGAAATGTAGCCGTAACGAGAAACCTGTCTACTTTATGTTCTGGTGAGGTTAGGGCTGTCCATGTCCCATAACTTTCAGAAACCTGTCTACTTTATGTTCTGGTGAGGTTAGGGCTGTCCATGTCCCATAACTTTCAGAAACCTGTCTACTTTATGTTCTGGTGAGGTTAGGGCTGTCCATGTCCCATAACTTTCAGAAACCTGTCTACTTTATGTTCTGGTGAGGTTAGGGTTGTCCATGTCCCATAACTTTCAGAAACCTGTCTACTTTATGTTCTGGTGAGGTTAGGGCTGTCCATGTCCCATAACTTTCAGAAACCTGTCTACTTTATGTTCTGGTGAGGTTAGGGCTGTCCATGTCCCATAACTTTCAGAAACCTGTCTACTTTATGTTCTGGTGAGGTTAGGGCTGTCCATGTCCCATAACTTTCAGAAACCTGTCTACTTTATGTTCTGGTGAGGTTAGGGCTGTCCATGTCCCATAACTTTCAGAAACCTGTCGGCTTTATGTTCTGGTGAGGTTAGGGCTGTCCATGTCCCATAACTTTCAGAAACCTGTCGACTTTATGTTCTGGTGAGGTTAGGGCTGTCCATGTCCCATAACTTTCAGAAACCCTGGTTGGAAGATTCCCTGTCATCTGAATGGAGCTCCTCTACTGTTCTCTATCTGTCCAATAAAACCAGCAAAAACACAGTTGAAAAAGCAAGGCGTTATCTGATAATGTGCTTGACTGAGGTAAATACACACCTGGTGGAATTTCACACTGAGAGCAAAGCATCATGGGAGTGTAAACATAGTGTGGGAGGAGGAGAAAGAGCACTAAACAGCAGCTCTGAGGTAAAGAGGAAAGTGTATGAACACAAAACACCTGACACGCCCACACACAGGTCTGGATAGGTCTACACAGGTCTGGATAGGTCTACACAGGTCTGGATAGGTCTACACAGGTATGGCTAGGTCTACACAGGTATGGCTAGGTCTACACAGGTCTGGATAGGTCTACACAGGTCTGGATAGGTCTACACAGGTCTGGCTAGGTCTACACAGGTCTGGCTAGGTCTACACAGGTCTGGATAGGTCTGGTCTACTACACAGGTCTGGCTAGGTCTACACAGGTCTGGCTGGATAGGTCTACACAGGTCTGGCTATAGGTCTACACAGGTCTGGCTAGGTCTACACAGGTCTGGCTAGGTCTACACAGGTCTGGGTCTATAGGTCTGGCTACACACAGGCCCTACCGGATAGGTCTACACAGGTCTGGCTAGGTCTACACAGGTCTGGCTAGGTAGGTCTGGATAGGTCTACACAGGTCTGGCTAGGTCTACACAGGTCTGGATAGGTCACAGGTCTGGCTAGGTCTACACAGGTCTGGCTACACAGGTCTAGCTAGGTCTACACAGGTCTGGCTAGGTGGTCTGATACACACCCACACACAGGTCTGGCTAGGTCTGGCCTCGGTCTACACAGGTCTGGTCTGGTCTGGCTAGGTCTACACAGGTCTGGCTAGGGTCTGGCTAGGTCTACACAGGTCTGGATAGGTCTACACAGGTCTGGCTAGGTCTACACAGGTCTGGCTAGGTCTACACAGGTCTGGATAGGTCTACACAGGTCTGGCTAGGTCTACACAGGTCCGGGATAGGTCTACACAGGTCTGGATAGGTCTACACAGGTCTGGCTCGGTCTACACAGGTCTAGGTCTACACAGGTCTAGGTCTACAGGTCTGGATAGGTCTACACAGGTCTGGCTAGGTCTACACAGGTCTGGATAGGTCTACACAGGTCTGGCTAGGTCTACACAGGTCTGGCTAGGTCTACACACCGGATAGGTCCCATACACAGGTCTGGCTAGGTCTACACAGGTCTGGCTAGGTCTACACAGGTCACCCAGGTCTGGATAGGTCTACACAGGTCTGGCTAGGTCTACACAGGTCTGGCTACACAGGTCTGGCTAGGGTCTACACAGGTCTGGCTAGGTCTGGACACAGGTCTGGATAGGTCTACACAGGTCTGGATAGGTCTACACAGGTCTGGGTCTATAGGCCTGTAGGTCTACACAGGTCTGGCTAGGTCTACACAGGTCTGGATAGGTCTACACAGGTCTGGCTAGGTCTACACAGGTCTGGCTAGGTCTACACAGGTCTGGCTAGGTCTACACAGGTCTGGATCTACACAGGTCTGGCTAGGTCTACACAGGTCTGGATAGGTCTACACACACCCATACACAGGTCTGGCTAGGTCTACACAGGTCTGGCTTGGTCTACACACACCTGGCTAGGTCACACAGGTCTGGCTAGGTCTACACAGGTCTGGCTAGGTCTGGTCTGGCTAGGTCTACACAGGTCTGGATAGGTCTGGCTAGGTACACAGGTCTGGCTAGGTCTACACAGGTCTGGCTAGGTCTACACAGGTCTGGCTAGGTCTACACAGGTCTGGATAGGTCTACACAGGTCTGGCTAGGTCTACACAGGTCTGGCTAGGTCTACACAGGTCTGGATAGGTCTACACAGGTCTGGCTAGGTCTACACAGGTCTGGATAGGTCTACACAGGTCTGGCTAGGTCTACACAGGTCTGGATAGGTCTACACACACCCATACACAGGTCTGGCTAGGTCTACACAGGTCTGGCTTGGTCTACACACACCCACACACAGGTCTGGCTAGGTCTACACTGGTCTGGCTAGGTCTACACAGGTCTGGCTAGGTCTACACAGGTCTGGATAGGTCTACACAGGTCTGGCTAGGTCTACACAGGTCTGGCTAGGTCTACACAGGTCTGGATAGGTCTACACAGGTCTGGCTAGGTCTACACAGGTCTGGATAGGTCTACACAGGTCTGGCTAGGTCTACACAGGTCTGGATAGGTCTACACAGGTCTGGCTAGGTCTACACAGGTCTGGATAGGTCTGGCTACACACTGGCTAGGTCTACCAGGTCTGGCTACTACACAGGTCTGGCTAGGTCTACACAGGTCTGGCTTGGTCTACACACACCCACACACAGGTCTGGCTAGGTCTACACTGGTCTGGCTAGTTCTACACAGGTCTGGCTAGGTCTACACAGGTCTGGATAGGTCTACACAGGTCTGGATAGGTCTAAACAGGTCTGGCTAGGTCTACACAGGTCTGGCTAGGTCTACACAGGTCTGGATAGGTCTACACAGGTCTAGCTAGGTCTACACAGGTCTGGCTAGGTCTACACAGGTCTGGATAGGTCTACACAGGTCTGGCTCGGTCTACACAGGTCTGGATAGGTCTACACAGGTCTGGATAGGTCTACACAGGTCTAGCTAGGTCTACACATGCCCATACACAGGTCTGGATAGGTCTACACAGGTCTGGATAGGTCTACACACACCCATACACAGGTCTGGCTAGGTCTACACAGGTCTGGCTTGGTCTACACACACCCACACACAGGTCTGGCTAGGTCTACACAGGTCTGGATAGGTCTACACAGGTCCGGATAGGTCTACACAGGTCCGGATAGGTCTACACAGGTCCGGATAGGTCTACACAGGTCTGGCTAGGTCTACACAGGTCTGGCTAGGTCTACACAGGTCTGGATAGGTCTACACAGGTCCGGATAGGTCTACACAGGTCGGGATAGGTCTACACAGGTCTGGATAGGTCTACACAGGTCTGGCTAGGTCTACACAGGTCTGGATAGGTCTACACAGGTCTGGCTAGGTCTACACAGGTCTGGATAGGTCTACACAGGTCCGGATAGGTCTACACAGGTCTGGATATGTCTACACAGGTCTGGCTAGGTCTACACAGGTCCGGATAGGTCTACACAGGTCCGGATAGGTCTACACAGGTCGGGATAGGTCTACACAGGTCTGGATAGGTCTACACAGGTCTGGCTAGGTCTACACAGGTCTGGATCGGTCTACACACACCCATACACAGGTCTGGCTAGGTCTACACAGGTCTGGATAGGTCTACACAGGTCTGGATAGGTCTACACAGTCTGGATAGGTCTACACAGGTCTGGCTAGGTCTACACAGGCCTGGATAGGTCTACACACACCCATACACAGGTCTGGCTAGGTCTACACAGGTCTGGCTAGGTCTACACAGGTCTGGATAGGTCTACACAGGTCTGGCTAGGTCTACACAGGTCTGGCTAGGTCTACACAGGTCTGGCTAGGTCTACACAGGTCTGGCTAGGTCTACACAGGTCTGGATAGGTCTACACAGGTCTGGATAGGTCTACACAGGTCTGGATAGGTCTACACAGGTCCGACTAGGTCTACACAGGTCTGGATAGGTCTACACAGGTCTGGATAGGTCTACACAGGTCTGGCTAGGTCTACACAGGTCTGGATAGGTCTACACAGGTCTGGATAGGTCTACACAGGTCTGGATAGGTCTACACAGGTCTGGATAGGTCTACACACGCCCATACACAGGTCTGGATAGGTCTACACAGGTCTGGATAGGTCTACACAGGTCTGGATAGGTCTACACAGGTCTGGATAGGTCTACACAGGTCTGGATAGGTCTACACAGGTCTGGATAGGTCTACACAGGCCCATACAAGACAAAAGAACTCTGTTGCGTTACAAAATGTCCACAGGTTTTTATTCACCTCCTTTGCATTGGAATACAGTATATGGGAGAAACGTGTGTCTCAGTTCTGAAGACAGTGCAACACGAGACAAGAATCACACAAAACTAAATACTCAATGGCCCCTTCAATACACACGACAGAGATCCCAAATGTCGACCGTTGACTATCTGGGGTGCATCTCAATATTCCTCTGTTGGCATCCTCACGTTCCTCATCTCCTTTCCTTGTCTCCGAGGCGATAGCAAGCAGCCAAGTCTACCAGAAAAACTCACCAAAACTGACTACTACGGCACCATCTATTGGAGACGTGGTTATTACACTCCTCAGCTGTGACGTCAGTCCATACAGCCTAGCAGCAGTGCCAAACACATTGTATTCGTTCCAAATGCCGCCCTACTCACTATACAGTGCACTACTTTAGACAGAGCCCTATGGGCCCTTGTTCAAAAAGTACAACACTATATAGGGAATAGTGTGCCATCTGGGAGACATATTTAACTTCTATCTAGCACAGCGAAAGCAGTCAGAGCAGACAGACAGAATAACAGAGTTTATTTGGAGGTGCTGGGTGCAGGGTGGTTGGGATGGTTGTTTCCTTTAGAGGGGGTTGGTTTCACCTCCGCCCCCTTCACAATACTCAGTCTCTTGTGGAGTTTCGTACTGGCTCGGTGAGTCACCTCTTCCTCTATCTTGTTCCTGATCGCCACCTCCAGGCCCTGGGGGGGAACAGCAGGGGACATGGAATTAGGGAGCAGCCACACAGATTCATTCATATACGACTTACATCATCGCCTAAAGAAAAGCATTCCTCACCTCAGGACATTTCAATGGGGGACAATCCAGGACATGTCTACATACATACATCTGCATTCATCTGCGTTTTTGTCCGTCAGAGTACAACTCATCCCTACTTTTTCGGATGAGTTGCACACGTTATAAGATGGGACAATTTCTGGGTCCTGTCTGGGTCCTGTCAGGGTCCTGTCTGGGTCCTGTCTGGGTCCTGTCTGGGTCCTGTCTGGGACCTGTCTGGGACCTGTCTGGGACCTGTCTGGGTCCTGTCTGGGTCCTGTCTGGGTCCTGTCTGGGACCTGTCTGGGTCCTGTCTGGGACCTGTCTGGGACCTGTCTGGGACCTGTCTGGGACCTGTCTGGGTCCTGTCTGGGTCCTGTCTGGGACCTGTCTGGGTCCTGTCTGGGACCTGTCTGGGACCTGTCTGGGACCTGTCTGGGTCCAGGTTCTCTGAGAGGATCCCATCTGTAGACAGTGCTGACTGTATCCCAGTGCATGTTGCCTCAGATGGTATGTCCCACAGAGACAGACCGTACTGGATTCTCCTCAGATGGTATGTCCCACAGAGACAGACCGTACTGGATTCTCCTCAGATGGTATGTCCCACAGAGACAGACCGTACTGGATTCTCCTCAGATGGTATGTCCCACAGAGACAGACCGTACTGGATTCTCCTCAGATGGTATGTCCCACAGAGACAGACCGTACTGGATTCTCCTCAGATGGTATGTCCCACAGAGACAGACCGCAGTGGATCCTCCTCAGATGGTATGTCCCACAGAGACAGACCGTAGTGGATTCTCCTCAGATGGTATGTCCCAGACAGACTGTAGTGGATTCTCCTCAGATGGTATGTCCCACATCTTGGTGGGAGTCGGGTGAAATGAGCGGCCACGTCCCCGTTGTATACAAGTGGTAGCCCCCAGCCCGTATACAAGTGGTAGCCCCCAGCCCGTATACAAGTGGTAGCCCCCAGCCCGTATACAAGTGGTAGCCCCAGCCCGTATACAAGTGGTAGCCCCCAGCCCGTATACAAGTGGTAGCCCCAGCCCGTATACAAGTGGTAGCCCCCAGCCCGTATACAAGTGGTAGCCCCCAGCCCGTATACAAGTGGTAGCCCCCAGCCCGTATACAAGTGGTAGCCCCCAGCCCGTATACAAGTGGTAGCCCCCAGCCCGTATACAAGTGGTAGCCCCCAGCCCGTATACAAGCGGTAGCCCCAGCCCGTATACAAGTGGTGTAGCCCCAGCCCGTATACAAGTGGTAGCCCCCAGCCCGTATACAAGTGGTAGCCCCCAGCCCGTATACAAGTGGTAGCCCCCAGCCCGTACACAAGCGGTAGCTGCCGTCCTATAGCTACTGTCCTATAGCTACTGTCCTATAGCTGCTGTCTTATAGCTACTGTCCTATAGCTGCTGTCTTATAGCTACTGTCCTATAGCTACTGTCTTATAGCTACTGTCCTATAGCTACTGTCCTATAGCTACTGTCCTATAGCTACTGTCCTATAGCTACTGTCCTATAGCTACTGTCCTATAGCTACTGTCCTATAGCTGCTGTCCTATAGCTGCTGTCCTATAGCTACTGTCTTACCTTCTTCAACTGCTGTTGCTGTACCACTTTAACCTTCTTCGGTGCGATCGACCTCCCTGTGAAACAGCAGCAACAAGTGAGGGGTGAGATTTGTAACCAACAATAACACCTCAGAGTAGATATTTATTGACCCCCTTACAAAAAACACACCGTGGTTAAAGGGGCCAACAATAACACCTCAGGGTAGATATTTATTGACCCCCTTACAAAAAACACACCGTGGTTAAAGGGGCCAACAATAACACCTCAGAGTAGATATTTATTGACCCCCTTACAAAAAACACACTGTGGTTAAAGGGGCCAACAATAACACCTCAGAGTAGATATTTATTGACCCCCTTACAAAAACACACCGTGGTTAAAGGGGGCCAACAATAACACCTCAGAGTAGATATTTATTGACCCCCTTACAAAAAACACACTGTGGTTAAAGGGGCCAACAATAACACCACCTCAGAGTAGATATTTATTGACCCCCTTACAAAAAACACACCGTGGTTAAAGGGGCCAACAATAACACCTCAGAGTAGATATTTATTGACCCCTTACAAAAAACACACCGTGGTTAAAGGGGCCAAAAAACACAAAAACACACCGTGGTTAAAGGCCAACAATAACACCAGAGTAGATATTTATTTACCCCTTTACAAAAACACACCGTGGTTAAAGGGGCCAACAATAACACCTCAGAGTAGATATTTATTGACCCCTTACAAAACACACTGTGGTTAAAAGGGGCCAACAATAACACCTCAGAGTGATATTTATTTACCCCCTTACAAAAAACACACCGTGGTTAAAGGGGCCAACAATAACACCTCAGAGCAGATATTTATTGACCCCTTACAAAAAAACAATAACACCGATATTTATTGACCCCTTACAAAAATCACACCGTGGTTAAAGGCCAATAATAACACCTCAGAGTAGATATTTATTGACCCCTTACAAAACACACCGTGGTTAAAGGGGCCAACAATAACACCTCAGGGTAGATATTTATTGACCCCCTTACAAAAAAACACACCGTGGTTAAAGGGGCCAACAATAACACCTCAGAGTAGATATTTATTGACCCCTTACAAAAAACACACTGTGGTTAAAGGGGCCAACAATAACACCTCAGAGTAGATATTTATTGACCCCCTTACAAAAACACACCGTGGTTAAAGGGACCAACAATAACACCTCAGAGTAGATATTTATTGGTTACCCAATAACACCTCAGGGTAGATATTTACGGGACTTACAAAAAACACACCGTGGTTAAGGCCAACAATAACACCTCAGAGTAGATATTTATTTACCCTTTACAAAAACACACCGTGGTTAAAGGCCAACAATAACACCTCAGGGTAGATATTTATTGACCCCCTTTACAAAAACACACCGTGGTTAAAGGGACCAACAATAACACCTCAGAGTAGATATTTATTTACCCCCTTACAAAAAACACAATAACACGAGTAGATATTTATTGACCCTTAAAGGGGCCAAATAATAACACCTCAGAGTAGATATTTATTGACCCCACAAAAAAACACACCGTGGTTAAAGGGGCCAATAATAACACCTCAGAGTAGATATTTATTGACCTCTCTACAAAAACACACCGTGGTTAAAGGGGCCAACAATAACACCTCAGGGTAGATATTTGCTGACCCTTACAAAAAAAAACACACCGTGGTTAAAGGGGCCAATAATAACACCTCAGAGTAGATATTTATTGACCCCTTACAAAAAAACACACCGTGGTTAAAGGG
>NW_026282056.1:0-13026 GCF_023373465.1 Oncorhynchus keta | reverse complement strand
GAATACCTACCCTTCAGCAGACAGATGAATACCTACCCTTCAGCAGACAGATGAATACCTACCCTTCAGCTGACAGATGAATACCTACCCTTCAGCAGACAGATGAATACCTACCCTTCAGCAGACAGATGAATACCTACCCTTCAGCAGACAGATGAATACCTACCCTTCAGCAGACAGATGAATACCTGCCCTTCAGCAGACAGATGGATACCTACCCTTCAGCAGACAGATGAATACCTACCCTTCAGCAGACAGATGAATACCTACCCTTCAGCAGACAGATGAATACCTACCCTTCAGCAGACAGATGAATACCTACCCTTCAGCAGACAGATGAATACCTACCCTTCAGCAGACAGATGAATACCTACCCTTCAGCAGACAGATGAATACCTACCCTTCAGCAGACAGATGAATACCTACCCTTCAGCAGACAGATGAATACCTACCCTTCAGCAGACAGATGAATACCTACCCTTCAGCAGACAGATGAATACCTACCCTTCAGCAGACAGATGAATACCTACCCTTCAGCAGACAGATGAATACCTACCCTTCAGCAGACAGATGAATACCTACCCTTCAGCAGACAGATGAATACCTACCCTTCAGCAGACAGATGAATACCTACCCTTCAGCAGACAGATGAATACCTACCCTTCAGCTGACAGATGAATACCTACCCTTCAGCAGACAGATGAATACCTACCCTTCAGCAGACAGATGAATACCTACCCTTCAGCAGACAGATGAATACCTACCCTTCAGCAGACAGATGAATACCTACCCTTCAGCAGACAGATGAATACCTACCCTTCAGCAGACAGATGAATACCTACCCTTCAGCAGACAGATGAATACCTACCCTTCAGCAGACAGATGAATACCTACCCTTCAGCAGACAGATGAATACCTACCCTTCAGCTGACAGATGAATACCTACCCTTCAGCAGACAGATTAATACCTACCCTTCAGCAGACAGATGAATACCTACCCTTCAGCAGACAGATGAATACCTACCCTTCAGCAGACAGATGAATACCTACCCTTCAGCAGACAGATGAATACCTACCCTTCAGCAGACAGATGAATACCTACCCTTCAGCAGACAGATGAATACCTACCCTTCAGCAGACAGATGAATACCTACCCTTCAGCAGACAGATGAATACCTACCCTTCAGCAGACAGATGAATACCTACCCTTCAGCAGACAGATTAATACCTACCCTTCAGCAGACAGATGAATACCTACCCTTCAGCAGACAGATGAATACCTACCCTTCAGTAGACAGATGAATACCTACCCTTCAGCAGACAGATGAATACCTACCCTTCAGCAGACAGATTAATACCTACCCTTCAGCAGACAGATGAATACCTACCCTTCAGCAGACAGATGAATACCTACCCTTCAGTAGACAGATGAATACCTACCCTTCAGCGGACAGATGAATACCTACCCTTCAGCAGAGAGAGAATACCGACCCTTCAGCAGACAGATGAATACCTACCCTTCAGCAGACAGATGAATACCTACCCTTCAGCAGACAGATGAATACCTACCCTTCAGTAGACAGATGAATACCTACCCTTCAGCGGACAGATGAATACCTACCCTTCAGCAGACAGAGGAATACCGACCCTTCAGCAGACAGATGAATACCTACCCTTCAGCAGACAGAGGAATACCTACCCTTTAGCAGACAGATGAATACCTACCCTTCAGCAGACAGAGGAATACATACCCTTCAGCAGACAGATGAATATCTACCCTTCAGCAGACAGATAAATATCTACCCTTCAGCAGACAGATGAATACCTACCCTTCAGCAGACAGATGAATACCTACCCTTCAGCAGACAGATGAATACCTACCCTTCAGCAGACAGATTAATACCTACCCTTCAGCAGACAGATGAATACCTACCTTTCAGCAGACAGATTAATACCTACCCTTCAGTAGACAGATGAATACCTACCCTTCAGCGGACAGATGAATACCTACCCTTCAGCAGACAGATTAATACCTACCCTTCAGCAGACAGATGAATACCTACCCTTCAGCAGACAGATGAATACCTACCCTTCAGTAGACAGATGAATACCTACCCTTCAGCAGACAGATGAATACCTACCCGTCAGCAGACAGATGAATGAATACCTTCTCTTCAGCTGACAGATGAATACCTACCCTTCAGCAGACAGAGGAATACCTACCCTTCAGCAGACAGAGGAATACCTACCCTTCAGCAGACAGAGGAATACCTACCCTTCAGCTGACAGATGAATACCTACCCTTCAGCAGACAGATGAATACCTACCCTTCAGCAGACAGATGAATACCTACCCTTCAGCAGACAGATGAATACCTACCCTTCAGCAGACAGATGAATACCTACCCTTCAGCTGACAGATGAATACCTACCCTTCAGCAGACAGATGAATACCTACCCTTCAGCTGACAGATGACTACCTACCCTTCAGCAGACAGCAGCGGGTTCGCTGCCTTGGCATCACAGCTTACACATAATATGATTCTATTAGGATCATTTATACTAGCGATTGCCATTTCAGATAAAAAGGGGTTATTATTATTATTTTTGCTTTGCATATCACTTCTTTAAAACAGATGTATGGCTTGGCCACATACTGCTTATTTTGGAAACTTTGAGGATCTTTGAAGAACGGGCTAAATTGATTATTTGTTCCTGAAAAATATGAATAGATTGTTCAGAACAGAACAGAAACAAAGAAAAAACAGGACAAAAACAATAACTACAACCGGAACATTTCTTTCCTCATAGAAAGTATAATGCCAGTGATGTTCATTCTGCACAACAACCCCAATCCTAGGTTTGTGGACCTCGGTCGTTAAACTATTTTTATGCACTGATGTTCAGACAGCAACCTCTGCATTTAAACACTCTCTCAGTAAATGTACACCACTTTGGCTGTAGCAACGTTCCATAAAGGTTGAAATGCAATAGAAAGAGACAGGTTGATATTGAGCTCTCGCAGACCTAATGGAATAGAAACACAGATTGTATAATCAGGAAGATGATGGATTGAGTGTTTTCCTTCATGCTGTGAAATGTTTAACTTGATATTCCAGAGGTGGGTAATGCATATATCAATCTAACGATGGAATCAATTAATTTATAGATGTCAATAATATAGCCCACAGTGGTGACAGTCCTCTCTTTATTTACATACATTACTTTCTGTCTCTCTCTCTTTCTCTCTCTGTCTTTGTTTCTCTTTCTCTCTCTTTCTCTCTCTCTATGTCTCTCTCTCTCTTTCTCTCTCTTTCGCTCTCTCTCGCTCTGTCTCTGTCTCTCTCTCCCTGTCTGTCTCTGTCTCTCTCTCTCTGTTTCTCTCTCTCTGTTTCTCTTTCTTTCTTTCTTTCTTTCTTTCTTTCTTTCTTTCTTTCTTTCTTTCTTTCTTTCTTTTCTTTCTTTCTTTCTCTCTCTCTCTCTCTCTCTCTCTCTCTCTCTCTCTCTCTCTCTCTCTCTCTCTCTCTCTCTCTCTCTCTCTCTCTCTCTCTCTCTCTCTCTCTCTCTCTCTTTCTTTCTCTGTCTCTGTCTCTGTCTCTCTCTCTTTCAATTCAATTCAATTCAAGGGCTTTATTGGCATGGGAAACATATGTTAACATTGCCAAAGCAAGTGAGGTAGACAACATACAAAGTGAATATATAAGGTGAAAAACAACAAAAATGAACAGTAAACATTACACATACAGAAGTTTCAAAACAGTAAAGACTTTCTCTCTCTTTCTTTCTCTTTCTTTCTCTCTCTGTCTTTGTTTCTCTCTTTCTGGCTCTCTCTCTCTCTCTCTCTGTCTCTCTGTTTCTCTTTCTGTCTCTCTCTCTCTCTCTCTCTCTCTCTCTCTATGTCTCTCTGTCTCTCTCTGTCATGCAAAGAAACATAGAGGGCTTTCAACTGCTAACAGCTAGCCAACGTCTGCTGTTTTGAATTCAACAACCCGGTCAGGTGGTTTACATTTACATTTACATTTAAGTCATTTAGCAGACGTTTCATTGCAGTGCAGCGGTTTGATTTGTTTGATCGTGGCTAGCTGCATAGCCGTCTTTGTTTCAAAGATAATTGTGTAGTCTAGACCGATTTCCTAGGTTAGCTAGCCAGCTATTGTCGTTCTTTTAACTCAACGTAACGTAAACAACACTGCTAGCTAGCCAGCTGGCCCCGAATAGCAGCACTGTAGAATTATTACACTCAACGGAACGACTTGATTAGTGTAGTGTCAACAACGCAGCTACTGCCAGCTAGCCTACTTCAGCAGTACTGTATCATTTTAATCATTTTAGTCAATAAGATTCTTGCTACGTAAGCTTAACTTTCTGAACATTCGAGGCGTGTAGTCCGCTTGTCATTCCAATTTCCTTGCATTAGCGTAGCCTTTTCTGTAGCCTGTCAACTATGTGTCTGTCTATCCCTGTTCTCTCCTCTCTGCACAGACCATACAAACGCTCCACACCGCGTGGCCGCGACCACCCTAACCTGGTGGTCCCAGCGCGTACGACCACGTGGAGTTCCAGGTCTCTGGTAGCCTCTGGAACTGCCAATCTGTGGCCAACAAGGCAGAGTTCATCTCAGCCTATGCCTCCCTCCAGTCCCTTGACTTCTTGGCACTGACGGAAACATGGATCACCACAGATAACACTGCTACTCCTACTGCTCTCTCCTCGTCCGCCCACGTGTTCTCGCACACCCCGAGAGCTTCTGGTCAGCGGGGTGGTGGCACCGGGATCCTCATCTCTCCCAAGTGGTCTTTCTCTCTTTCTCCCCTTACCCATCTGTCTATTGCCTCCTTTGAATTCCATGCTGTCACAGTTACCAGCCCTTTCAAGCTTAACATCCTTATCATTTATCGCCCTCCAGGTTCCCTCGGAGAGTTCATCAATGAGCTTGATGCCTTGATAAGCTCCTTTCCTGAGGACGGCTCACCTCTCACAGTTCTGGGCGACTTTAACCTCCCCACGTCTACCTTTGACTCATTCCTCTCTGCCTCCTTCTTTCCACTCCTCTCCTCTTTTGACCTCACTCTCTCACCCTCCCCCTACTCACAAGGCAGGCAATACGCTTGACCTCATCTTTACTAGATGCTGTTCTTCCACTAACCTCATTGCAACTCCCCTCCAAGTCTCCGACCACTACCTTGTATCCTTTTCCCTCTCGCTCTCATCCAACACTTCCCACACTGCCCCTACTCGGATGGTATCGCGCCGTCCCAATCTTCGCTCTCTCTCCCCGCTACTCTCTCCTCTTCCATCCTATCTTCTCTTCCCTCTGCTCAAACTTTCTCCAACCTATCTCCTGATTCTGCCTCCTCAACCCTCCTCTCCTCCCTTACTGCATCCTTTGACTCCCTATGTCCCCTATCCTCCAGGCCGGCTCGGTCCTCCCCTCCCGCTCCGTGGCTCGACGACTCATTGCGAGCTCACAGAACAGGGCTCCGGGCAGCCGAGCGGAAATGGAGGAAAACTTCGCCTCCCTGCGGACCTGGCATCCTTTCACTCCCTCCTCTCTACATTTTCCTCCTCTGTCTCTGCTGCTAAAGCCACTTTCTACCATTCTAAATTCCAAGCATCTGCCTCTAACCCTAGGAAGCTCTTTGCCACCTTCTCCTCCCTCCTGAATCCCCCCTCCCTCCTCCCTCTCTGCAGATGACTTCGTCAACCATTTTGAAAAGAAGGTCGATGACATCCGATCCTCGTTTGCTAAGTCAAACGACACCGCTGGTTCTGCTCACACTGCCCTACCCTATGCTCTGACCTCTTTCTCCCCTCTCTCTCCAGATGAAATCTCGCGTCTTGTGACGGCCGGCCGCCCAACAACCTGCCCGCTTGACCCTATCCCCTCCTCTCTTCTCCAGACCATTTCCGGAGACCTTCTCCCTTACCTCACCTCGCTCATCAACTCATCCCTGACCGCTGGCTACGTCCCTCCCGTCTTCAAAGAGAGCGAGAGTTGCACCCCTTCTGAAAAAACCTACACTCGATCCCTCCGATGTCAACAACTACAGACCAGTATCCCTTCTCTCTTTTCTCTCCAAAACTCTTGAGCGTGCCGTCCTTGGCCAGCTCTACCGCTATCTCTCTCAGAATGACCTTCTTGATCCAAATCAGTCAGGTTTCAAGACTAGTCATTCAACTGAGACTGCTCTTCTCTGTATCACGGAGGCGCTCCGCACTGCTAAAGCTAACTCTCTCTCCTCTGCTCTCATCCTTCTAGACCTATCGGCTGCCTTCGATACTGTGAACCATCAGATCCTCCTCTCCACCCTCTCCGAGTTGGGCATCTCCGGCGCGGCCCACGCTTGGATTGCGTCCTACCTGACAGGTCGCTCCTACCAGGTGGCGTGGCGAGAATCTGTCTCCTCACCACGCGCTCTCACCACTGGTGTCCCCCAGGGCTCTGTTCTAGGCCCTCTCTTATTCTCGCTATACACCAAGTCACTTGGCTCTGTCATAACCTCACATGGTCTCTCCTATCATTGCTATGCAGACGACACACAATTAATCTTCTCCTTTCCCCCTTCTGATGACCAGGTGGCGAATCGCATCTCTGCATGTCTGGCAGACATATCAGTGTGGATGACGGATCACCACCTCAAGCTGAACCTCAGCAAGACGGAGCTCCTCTTCCTCCCGGGGGAAGGACTGCCCGTTCCATGATCTCGCCATCACGGTTGACAACTCCATTGTGTCCTCCTCCCAGAGCGCTAAGAACCTTGGCGTGATCCTGGACAACACCCTGACGTTCTCAACTAACATCAAGGCGGTGTCCCGTTCCTGTAGGTTCATGCTCTACAACATCCGCAGAGTACGACCCTGCCTCACACAGGAAGCGGCGCAGGTCCTAATCCAGGCACTTGTCATCTCCCGTCTTGATTACTGCAACTCGCTGTTGGCTGGGCTCCCTGCCTGTGCCATTAAACCCCTACAACTCATCCAGAACGCCGCAGCCCGTCTGGTGTTCAACCTTCCCAAGTTCTCTCACGTCACCCCGCTCCTCCGCTCTCTCCACTGGCTTCCAGTTGAAGCTCGCATCCGCTACAAGACCATGGTGCTCGCCTACGGAGCTGTGAGGGAACGGCACCTCAGTACCTCCAGGCTCTGATCAGGCCCTACACCCAAACAAGGGCACTGCGTTCATCCACCTCTGGCCTGCTCGCCTCCCTACCACTGAGGAAGTACAGTTCCCGCTCAGCCCAGTCAAAACTGTTCGCTGCTCTGGCCCCCAATGGTGGAACAAACTCCCTCACGACGCCAGGACAGCGGAGTCAATCACCACCTTCCGGAGACACCTGAAACCCCACCTCTTCAAGGAATACCTAGGATAGGGTAAGTAAGGGTAAGTAATCCTTCTCACCCCCCTTCTCCCCCAACAAGATTTAGATGCAAGTGGCTGTTCCACTGGTTGTCATAAGGTGTATGCACCAATTTGTAAGTCGCTCTGGATAAGAGCGTCTGCTAAGTGACTTAAATGTAAATGTAAATGTCATATGAGCTGGGCCTTCCATAGGCCGTCCACACAGCTGGTACACATTTCACTGCTATCTGAAATCCATCACACAACCTTCAAACACACAGTAGGCACACTGTACAGTAGTCTACCTGGTTCTGAGTCACAACCAATTCCAACTGGGTGTCTAATTCTGGGCTGTGGTTGGAACTACTGTTTTGTCTATATAGAGGGGTGAAAACTTGGTCTTAGTCACATGCTGAGGTGAATCTGAAAGGCAAGTCAAAGTTCCAGTAGCGATGAGAACATGGTGTAGCAGGCTGTGAGGAATAGAATAGACAGCAGGCTGAAATAGAACTGGGTTTAACACGTGACAGAATGGGGCCAGTCCTCTACCTTCCAATGTTTATTTATTAATGATGAGAGCATGGATGGAGCGTTGAGCTGGGAAAATAAACTGAATTCCTGAAAGGAGAAGCACGTGTGTGTGTGTGTGTGTGGGGGGTACAGTGTGTCCATCTCACTCTCACTTTTCCTATACCTCTCTTGTAACCACCCTCCACTCTCTGTCCCTCCGCCTCCGTTCATCCCCTCTCTATCCAAATCAAATGTTATTGTTCACATACAAGATTTTCCAAGATGGCGTAGCAGTCGTACGTATGTTTTGTCTTGTCCCGTCCTGTCTAGTGTAAATATAGTTTTCTGCGTTTTTTTTCTGTATATATTTCGACATATTTTTAATCTCAATTTCAAACTAGAGCTGAATATACTCTCCTGCAACCCGCATCACCCAATGTGGTACGGATCCGCCTTTTCTATACTTTACATTAGATCCGGAGCTACCATCAGAAGCTAGCCAGCAAACTAGCTACTAGCTCGTACTCAGTTAGCCATTGCTAGCGGCTCCTAAGCTAACTAGAACACCAGCGACATCAACTCCAGAGCATATCAGACTGCTCTTCTCTACCACATCTCCGATTCCTACCGCAAGCTCTGAACCTTACACCGGATCATCGCAACTAGCTAGCTGCAATTCCGAGTGGCTACCCTGGCCAACGTCTCTGGCCCAAAACAAGCTACAGTTAGCCTTGAGCTAAGCCCATCTCCCGACTAGCCGAAGAGGCCCAACGATACCTCTTTTGCCAATTGGCCTGGACCCTTTACTGCCGACACGGAGCGCCGCCGATCCATCACGACTGGTCCGCCGACATAATCGTCCGAGGTGGTTTCAACAGGCTTTTTCGCGACATCGCTAAAGATCCATCTGCTGGCCAAGGCCCGCGAGCTTTCTGAAACGCTGTGTCTCCAGCTCACCCAGCGCACTAGAGCTCCTGTAGCATAATCCTGGGCTACAATTACCCGGGCCCACGACCGGTCTGTCGATGTCACCGCAAGAAGAGGAATAAACAGACTCACCCCATCGCGACGTCCCCAAAGGTTAGCTCTCTAGCCCTCGCTATCTCCCTACTTGCTATTCGGCCTGCTAACGGCTAGCTTGTCTAGCCTGGGCCTACGAACTGTTAGCTTGTTAGCACAGGCCTGCTAACCATCTGACTCACCTCATCCCAAACACTTCTGAACCCATTTACTTTCTATCTCTTGATTTTTATTTGTTTATACCTTCCGGAAACCTGCCTCACCCACTGTGATACGGATTCGCTATCACTTTTAATTTTGATTTATTTTTTATGACACACTCAAGAACCTCCAGACGCTAACCAGCTAACTAGCTACAAGCTATTTAGTCATTGTTAGTTTAAAAAAAAAAAAAAAAAAAAAAAAAAACCTGGATAACACTCGCCAGCCCAGCTTCCTGCCCATCCACCGCTGCCCCTGGACACTGATTTCTTGGCTACATAGCTGACGACGCTGGACTGTCCATTAATCACGGTACCCCATTCTGCTTGTTTGTTTATCTGTCGGCCCAGTTGCCTAGTCAACGCCATTTTACCTGCTGTTTGTTGTGCTAGCTGATTAGCCTCGCCTACTGTTTTTAGCTAGCTTTCCCAATTCAACACCTGTGATTACTGTATGCCTCGCTGTATGTCTCTCCCAAATGTCAATATGCCTTGTATACTGTTGTTCAGGTTAGTTATCATTGTTTTAGTTCACAATGGAGCCCCTAGATCCACTCTGCATACCCCTGTTACCTCCTTTGTCCCACCCCCACACATGCGGTGACCTCACCCATTACAACCAGCATGTCCAGAGATACAACCTCTCATCATCACCCAGTGCCTGGGCTTACCTCCGCTGTACCCGCACCCCACCATACCCCTGTCTGCGCATTATGCCCTGAATATATTCTACCATGCCCAGAAACCTGCTCCTCTTATCCTCTGCCCCCAACGCTCTAGGCGACCAGTTTTGATAGCCTTTAGCCGCACCCTCATACTACTCCTTCTCTGTTCCGCGGGTGATGTGGAGGTAAACCCAGGCCCTGCATGCCCCCAGGTACCCTCATTTGTTGACTTCTGTGATCGAAAAGTCTTGGTTTTATGCATGTCAACATCAGAAGCCTCCTCCCTAAGTTTGTTTTACTCACTGCTTTAGCACACTCTGCTAACCCTGATGTCCTTGCCGTGTCTGAATCCTGGCTCAGGAAGGCCACCAAAATTCAGAGATTTCCATACCCAACTATAACATCTTCCGTCAAGATAGAACTGCCAAAGGGGGCGGAGTCGCAGTCTACTGCAGAGATAGCCTGCAAAGTAATGTCATACTTTCCAGGTCCATACCCAAACAGTTTGAACTACTAATTTTGAAAATTACTTTCCAGAAACAAGTCTATCACTGTTGCCGCCTGCTACCGACCCCCGTCAGCTCCCAGCTGCGCCCTGACACCATTTGTGAATTGATCGCCCTCATCTAGCTTCAGAGTTTGTTCTGTTAGGTGACCTAAACTGGGATATGCTTAACACCCCGGCAGTCCTACAATCTAAGCTAGATGCCCTCAATCTCACTCAAATCATCAAGGAACCCACCAGGTACAACCCTAACTCTGTAAACAAGGGCACCTCATAGACGCCATCCTGACCAACTGGCCCTCCAAATATACCTCCGCTGTCTTCAACCAGGATCTCAGCGATCACTGCCTCATCGCCTGTATCCGCCACGGAGCCGCAGTCAAACGACCACCCTCATCACTGTCAAACGCTCCCTAAAACACTTCTGTGAGCAGGCCTTTCTAATCGACCTGGCCCGTATCCTGGAAGGACATTGACCTCATCCCGTCAGTTGAGGATGCCTGGTCATTCTTTAAAAGTAACTTCCTCACCATTTTAGATAAGCATGCTCCGTTCAAAAATGCAGAACCAAGAACAGATACAGCCCTTGGTTCACTCCAGACCTGACTGCCCTCGACCAGCACAAAACATCCTGTGGCGGACTGCAATAGCATCGAATAGCCCCGTGATATGCAACTGTTCAGGGAAGTCAGGAACCAATACACGCAGTCAGTCAGGAAAGCTAAGGCCAGCTTCTTCAGGCAGAAGTTTGCATCCTGTAACTCCAACTCCAAAAAGTTCTGGGACACTGTGAAGTCCATGGAGAACAAGAGCACCTCCTCCCAGCTGCCCACTGCACTGAGGCTAGGAAACACGGTCTCCACCGATAAATCCATGATTATCGAAAACTTCAATAAGCACTTCAACGGCTGGCCATGCCTTCCGCCTGGCTACTCCAACCTCGGCCAACAGCTCCGCCCCGTAGTTCCTCACCCAAGCCTCTCCAGGTTCTCCTTACCCAAATCCAGATAGCAGATGTTCTGAAAGAGCTGCAAAACCTGGACCCGTACAAATCAGCTGGGCTTGATAATCTGGACCCGCTATTTCTGAAACTATCTGCCGCCATTGTCGCAACCCCTATTACCAGCCTGTTCAACCTCTCTTTCATATCGTCTGAGATCCCTAAGGATTGGAAAGCTGCCGCAGTCATCCCCTTTCAAAGGGGAGACACCCTGGACCCAAACTGCTATAGACCTATATCCATCCTGCCCTGCCTATCTAAGGTCTTTGAAAGCCAAGTCAACAAACAGGTCACTGACCATCTCGAATCCCACCGTACCTTCTCCGCTGTGCAATCTGGTTTCCGAGCCGGTCACGGGTGCACCTCAGCCACACTCAAGGTACTAAATGATATCATAACCGCCATCGATAAAAGACAGTACTGTGCAGCCGTCTTCATCGACCTCGCCAAGGCTTTCGACTCTGTCAATCACCAAATTCTTATCGGCAGACTCAACAGCCTCGGTTTTTCGGATGACTGCCTTGCCTGGTTCACCAATTACTTTGCAGACAGAGTTCAGTGTGTCAAATCGGAGGGCATGCTGTCCGGTCCTCTGGCAGTCTCTATGGGGGTGCCACAGGGTTCACCTCGGGCCGACTCTTTCTCTGTATATATCAATGATGTTGCTCTTGCTGCGGGCGATTCCCTGATCCACCTCTACGCAGACGACACCATTCTATATACTTTCGGCCCGTCATTGGACACTGTGCTATCCAACCTCCAAACGAGCTTCAATGCCATACAGCACTCCTTCCGTGGCCTCCAACTGCTCCTAAACGCGAGTAAAACCAAATGCATGCTTTTCAACCGATCGCTGCCTGCACCCGCATGCCCGACTAGCATCACCACCCTGGATGGTTCCAACCTTGAATATGTGGACATCTATAAGTACCTAGGTGTCTGGCTAGACTGCAAACTCTCCTTCCAGACTCACATCAAACATCTCCAATCAAAAATCAAATCCAGAGTCGGCTTTCTATTCCGCAACAAAGCCTCCTTCACTCACGCTGCCAAGCTTACCCTAGTAAAACTGACTATCCTACCGATCCTCGACTTCGGCGATGTCATCTACAAAATGGCTTCCAACACTCTACTCAGCAAACTGGATGCAGTCTATCACAGTGCCATCCGTTTTGTCACTAAAGCACCTTATACCACCCACCACTGCGACTTGTATGCTCTAGTCGGCTGGCCCTCACTACATATTCGTCGCCAGACCCACTGGCTCCAGGTCATCTACAAGTCCATGCTAGGTAAAGCTCCGCCTTATCTCAGTTCACTGGTCACGATGGCAACACCCATCCGTAGCACGCGCTCCAGCAGGTGTATCTCACTGATCATCCCTAAAGCCAACACCTCATTTGGCCGCCTTCGTTCCAGTACTCTGCTGCCTGTGACTGGAACGAATTGCAAAATCGCTGAAGTTGGAGACTTTATCTCCCTCACCAACTTCAAACATCAGCTATCCGAGCAGCTAACCGATCGCTGCAGCTGTACATAGTCTATTGGTAAATAGCTCACCCTTTTTCACCTACCTCATTCCCATACTGTTTTTATACTGTTTTTATTTATTTACTTTTCTGCTCTTTGCACACCAATATCTCTACCTGTACATGCCCATCTGATCATTTATCACCAGTGTTAATCTGCAAATTGTATTATTCGCCTACCTCCTCCCTTTTGCACACATTGTATATAGACTGCCCATTTTTTTCTACTGTGTTATTGACTTGCTAAATTGTTTACTCC
>NW_026282055.1:25000-115772 GCF_023373465.1 Oncorhynchus keta | reverse complement strand
AGTATAAATAAATCTCTCAATATGACCAGTCTCTTACCTGAACAGGTCACATGATGATAATATCTACCAATACAGACACCAAGTCCTCCTATGATGACACACTGTCTAATAGAAGACTCATGTCCACGACAACCATATAGTGTGACTCCTCTTCTTTCATCTCCAATCAGAGGTCCTCTCGATTCAGATACAGGATTCCCACAGTCCAGCTCTCTACACACAACATTAACCTCTCATCATGCTCCACCAACTAGGACATAGACCCAACCACTCTCCTCTGTAGAAGACTTCCACTGTCCCAGAACAGGAAGTGGTCCCATTCACCAGTCTGACTGAGTCTTCAGCTGTAAACAGCAGAGAGGAAAACACAGTGGTGAGGACAGATGATGACAGTGATTCTGTTATTCTAACAGCAGTGATGCTTTGTGGTTGACAAGTATAAGTAGTTCCATAAAACACTACTTGTTATTGGGGTTTAGAATGGTTTGTATGGACACATGAATTTCTCCATGTGGGATAATAAAGTTGACTAATATTGAACTGCTATTATCACTGTAGATTTATACTCTACCTACCTGGTGGACTGACGCTTTGAGCCTGGAGATCTGAGGAGAAAGAGAGAGACAGAGGAGAAAGAGAGAGAAAGACAGAGAGAAACAAATGAGAAAGGGAGGAGTCAGAGGAAGAGAGAGACAGAGGTTAAATTAACATCAACATGACCTTTCATGATGTGATGGGGAAGACAGGCTTATCGTTGGTATGGTGCAACAACACACATGTGTACATACACTATATATACAAAAGCATGTGGACACCCCTTCAAATTAGTGGACTCCATTTCAGCCTCCTCTTCTCTCCCTCTCTTCTCCAACTCTCCTCTCTTCACCTCCCCTCTCCCTCTCCTCTTCTCCCCATCTCTCCCTCTCTTCTCCTCAACTCCCCCTCTACTCTTCTCCCCTTCTCCCCCTCCTCCTTTTCACCATCTCTCTTCTCCCTTCTCTCCCTCTCTTCTCCTCAACTCCCCCTCTACGCTTCTCCCCTCTTATCCGCCTCTCTCTACTCTTCTCCCCTCTCTCTCCATCTTCTCTCCTCTCTTCTCCTCTCTTCCCCCTCTTCTCTCCTCCTCTCTTCTCCTCTTCTCCCCAATTATACCCTCACCTCCTCTTCTCACCCATCTGCTCTTCTCCCCTCTCATTTCTCCTCCTGCTCCCACTCTCTTCTCCTCTTCCCCCTCCCCTTTTCTTCTCCTCCCCTCCACACAGTCTTCTCCCCCTCTCCTCTCCTCCTCTCAACTCTTCTCCCCCTCTCTCTTCCTCTCCTCTCTCCCTCTCTCTTCCTCTCCTCTCCTCCCTCTCTTCTCCTCCTCTCCTCTCCTCCCCTCTCTTCTCCCCCTCTCCTCTTCTCCACCTCTCTTCTCCCTCTCTCTCGTCTTCTCCCCTCCCCTCTCTTCTCGTCTTCTCCCCTCCCATCTCTTCTCATCTTCTCCCCTCCCCTCTTCTCAAGCCTCTTCTCCCTCCCTCTCTTCTCCTCTTCTGTACCTCTCTATTCCCCTCTTCAACCCCCTTTCTCCCCCTCTCCTCTCCTCTTCTCCCCCTCTCCTCTTCTGACCCTCTATTCTCCTCTACTCATTTACCCAGTCTCTCTTCTCCTACCCCCTCCCCTATTCTCCCCCTCTCCTCTCCTTTTCTCCCAGTCTCTCTTCTCATCTTCTTCCCTTCTCTTCTTCTTCCCTCCTCCTCTCCTCCCCTTCTCCCCCTCTCTTCTCCCCCTTCTCCTCCCACCACTCTTCTTCCCCCTCTCATCTTCTTTCCCTGCCCTCTTCTCCCCCTTTCCTATTCTCCCTTCTCCTCTCCTCTTCTCCCAATCTCTCTTCTTCTCCTCTTCTCCCCCTTCTCCCTTTCTCCTCTTCTCCCCTCCCCTTCTCTCTCCTCCCCCTCTCTTCTTGCCCTCCCCCTCCCTCCCTCTTCTCCCCCTTTCCCCCTCTCTTCTCCTATTCTGCCTATCATCTAGCTCTTCTACCCCTATCTTCCCCCTCATCTCCCCCCTCTCCTCTTCTCCCCCTCTGCCCTTCTTCTCCTCTTCTCCCCCTCTCCTTCTGCACTCTAATCATCTCCCCCTCTCCTCTTCCCCTTCTCCTCTTCTTCCCCTCTCTCCCCCCTCTTCTCCTCTCCTCCCCCTCTCCCTCTTCTTCCCCTTTCCTCGTCACCCCCTCTCTTCTCCTCTTCTCCCCTCTCCGTAGCTTCTCTTCTCCTCTACTCTCTTTCCCTCTACTCCCCCTCGCTTCTCCTCTTCCCCCACTTCTCCTCTTCTCCTCTCTCTTCTCCCCCCGTGCTTCTCCTCTCCTCCCTTCTCCTCTCTCTACTCCCTTCTCCTCTCCTCTACTCCCCTACTCCTCTTCTCCCTCTCTTCCCCTCTCCTTCTCCTCTCCTCCCCCTCTCCTCTTCTCTCCTCCCCCTCTCTTCTCCTCTTCTCCCCCTCTCTTCTCCTCTCCTCCCCTTCTCCTCTCCATTTCATTCTGTACTCCAACATCTGCCTGGTATTCAAGATAACACTCAACATTGCAGCACCAAATTTGTTTTCATCAACCTCAGACTTAAATATCAGTGTTCCAAGAACCTCCACCAGGGAACTGTAGAATCCTCAAACGGTCCACCACCTTCTCCCAAACTGCCTTCTCACACAAACCAATAAAGACATGGAATGGTCTCACCTCAACATGGATCTAGTCCAATCAGACGTGTCTCACCTCAACATGGATCTAGTCCAATCAGACGTGTCTCACCTCAACATGGATCTAGTCATGGACTCACCTCAACATGGATCTAGTCCAATCAGACGTGACTCACCTCAACATGAATCTAGTCAATCAGACGTGTCTCACCTCAACATGGATCTAGTCCAATCAGACGTGACTCACCTCAACATGAATCTAGTCCAATCAGACGTGACTCACCTCAACATGGATCTAGTCCAATCAGACGTGTCTCACCTCAACATGGATCTAGTCCAATCAGACGTGTCTCACCTCAACATGGATCTAGTCAATCAGACGTGACTCACCTCAACATGGATCTAGTCCAATCAGACGTGTCTCACCTCAACATGAATCTAGTCCAATCAGACGTGACTCACCTCAACATGAATCTAGTCCAATCAGACGTGTCTCACCTCAACATGGATCTAGTCCAATCAGACGTGTCTCACCTCAACATGGATCTAGTCCAATCAGACGTGACTCACCTCAACATGGATCTAGTCCAATCAGACGTGACTCACCTTAACATGGATCTAGTCCAATCAGACATGTCTCACCTCAACATGGATCTAGTCCAATCAGATGTGATATTGCCTGCTGCTACCTGCTGCCTCTCATATCCAGTGCGATAGAGTCAATGCACAGGGCTTCTTCACAAAAATTGGATCTCAGGAGCGCTTACAACCTGGTGCGTATCCGGGAGGGGGACGAGTGGAAGACGTCATTTAGTACCACCTCAGGGCACTATGAGTACCTTGTCATACCTTGTCTTCCAGGGCTTTGTAGGGCTTTGTAGACGAGAGAGTCCGTCTCCTTCTTAGGGTATTGCATTTCCACTTCAGGGGGAGGAGATGGAGAGTGACTGCATTTCGACTTCAGGGAGGAGATGGAGAGTGACTGCATTCGACTTCAGGGGTGGAGATGGAGAGTGACTGCATTTCTACATCAGGGGTGGAGATGGAGAGTGACTGCATTTCGACTTCAGGGGTGGAGATGGAGAGTGACTGCATTTCGACTTCAGGGGTGGAGATGGAGAGTGACTGCATTTCTACATCAGGGTGGAGATGGAGAGTGACTGCATTTCTACATCAGGGGTGGAGATGGAGAGTGACTGCATTATACAACCGGAGGTTTATCCGGGGCTTCGGTCAGGTAGCGACTCCCATTACCTCACTGCTGAAGGGGGACCGGTGCGACTGCAGTGGACGGCTGAGGCGGACAGGGATTTTGGCTCACCCGAGGGCTCTGTTTACCTCGGCTCCCCTGCTGGCTCATCTGGATCTGGGTGAGGAGCCGTGCTCCCTCAGCGCTCGGGTACGCCACTAAAGCTCCGCCCCTGTGCTTTCTTTTCGAAGAAGCTCAGCCCGGTGGAGCGAAACTATGATGGGGACCATGTGCGTCCATGAATCCACGTAAGTCCACCGACTCTTACCTTTCATCTGAATGATCTGTGGTGATCGGGAGAGTGGGCCATTCAGTTATTGTTTATAGTTATCACCGCGGAGCGCGGCTTGGAGCGCAGCTTCAAACATATTGTGTAATGTGAATTGTCAATGATCACGGCCCTACGGCTCCTCATAGGCCAATTATGCAATCGATATGGTTCATGTGTATTGAAATTAATTATATGGACACATGAAGACAATTGAAAGAGTGAAATGAGAAACGTCATTGTTTGCTAACTGATTGACTTTGATAATGGGGATAATAGATTGTATAACCATTCACTGTTTGTATTCTTTCATGATTTATGATAAATAGTTACGAGCCTAAATGACTCGCGGATGATTACTATTGACTTCTTAATGAACTGGACTGTTGAATTCCCTAAATTATGTTAATAATGACTGATATGATTTGATCTTTGATTATGAATTTGATTGTATACATGTTATTTGTTTCCTTTGTGATGCAGCACAGACTACTCAGTAAATATACCACGTTATGGTTAAAGGAATTCCTGCCTCAGTCTCATCCATTCCACTGTCACCTGACACGTGACCACCTGTTCACCTTCACTGTCAGTCATCCTACCTGTCCAGCTACCCACACAGATTCCAATAATCTTTCAATGGTCCTTCAAGCCGGATCATGACTGAACCAAAGACAGGTGAAAAGGAAATGGAGGCGGAGAGGGAAGAATTGTCTCCACTGGAAGGAAGAAGAGAGGAGGAGAGAGCAGCCGAGGGAAAGGTCTTGGAACAAAGGAAATATCCAGGAGCTAAGCCTAAAGCAACAAAGGCTTCATCCTCAACCACCAGCAGCACCAGAAGAACCAGGCAAGCACCTGGTTCTTAAGGATTATGTGGTCGAGGTTCCGACATCAAAGGGCAAGCCCACCAGAGCTCAAAGAGTTGATGGATCAACTATACGTTTCAGCCATCAACCATCTCCTTTGAGCCAAGGACCGGAAACTGCTTTGGAGCAGGAAAGTGGTCTACGTGAAGAACCTACGGAGGAGGTAACTCCCACTGCACAGGTCGACCAGCTTCCAGAGGCAGGCTCCGCTCACCCCTTAACTAATGGGAAATCGTTGAAGCACTCTAGACAGAGTGGGAGTTCGACCAGTGGATACCCCTTTGGAAGTGGCCATGGCAGCCGCCATTCACTAGCCCTCAGCGATTCACAGACCGCTGTCCTACAAGAGAGGATGAAACTATTAGCTTTGGAGGAAATTGAGCGTCAGATTGAGGAGGAACGACAGGCTGACGAACGATGTCACCAATTGGATGTGCAGGCCCGTAGAGCTCTACAGGAAAGGGAATTCATTGCCAAGGACCTGGCACAGCAGCGACGGCACCGTCAAGCCAGAAGGGAATTAGAGGAGGCACGGATGGTCTCATCCTTCCTTGAGAGGAACGAACAGGGAGTTGACCTGACCACCCCTCCACATGGACCTGAACTGTCTGCCTTTCTTTCCCAATCTGCCCCTCTGGTACAGCATGGCACACAGTCCTCGGAGGCTCCGGGGTCAACAGCCAACACAGAGCATGGGAGACGGGCCGCTCCGCCAACGCCCTCTATGCCAGTGACACAAGTTAGCATTCCTCCATCTGGACAAAGCATGACTCCTTCGCCTTTCCGCCAATTACCAACCAAGGCAAATCGTTCCTTTTTCGTCCAGGGCCAGGCCAGTCCTCAAACAACAGGTCGGAGGGCTCTCGCCCAATTCCGGCTGCCACAAATGGAGGGTTTGGGACAGTAGGGGACAGGCCCAATGAGGCCACAGTGGGCTCATCAGAAGTCCCGGGTTTATCCTTCACGCAACCAGAAGAGGCAGCCAACATTATGAAACTTCTAGTAGCCTCAGCCTATGGAATTCCCAGACCCAAACTGCCATACTTTGAAACCGGAAAGGAGAGTGAATTTGTCCTTTTGGAAATGGCATTGGAGAGTCTACTGGGTATTCACAGTCCTCTGTCAGAACGCTACAAATACCAAGTACTAATGGATCATTTGCGGTTTCCCAGTGCATACAGGCTGGCCCAATCCTTTATGCACTCCGCAACACCATACACTGCAGCTCTCCAGGCCCTGAAGGCGAGATATGGTGAGCCACGTCAGCTAGTCCAGAATGAACTAAACAACATCCTGAACACGTCTCCAATTAAAATGGGAGACCATGCTGCCTTCAAGAATTCTCCCTGGCTGTCCAATCCCTGACCTCGATGCTCCAATCCGTTGAAGGAGAAGACGGAACGAGCTTAAATGTGGCTCCCACGTGGACAGGCTTCTTAACAAACTTCCAGTGTACCTCAGAGACAGTTTCATTGAACATTGTTTGAATAAGGGCATCCTGAAAGAGGGCTCGAGAAGCACCTATGCTCTCAGAGACCTGGCTGCATGGTTGGAGGTGAAGGCAAAGGCGAAGAGCATCGCTCACCAGGCCACAATCTCCGCCATAGCCACCGGGGGAAGGAAGGAGTTTGAACGCCAGCAGGGACAGAAAAGGCCAAATCCCACTACCATGTACTTAAATAGTGAGGCCGGGAGGAACCCGGGAAGAAGACCCCTCTCAAGAGCAAGAACATCAAATTCCAGCCTTACTGCCCATATTGCAATAGTAAGGGGCACTTCCTTGGCTCATGCCCCAGAGTAAAAAGCTCACTCAAACTCAATTGAAGGCCTGGATCACTTCAGGCGAGCGATGCTACAAGTGTGACCGTAGCCATAAGGTGGAGACCTGCACATTGAGGAAACCCTGCAACCGCTGTAAAGAAATCCATCTCACCATGTTGCATGATCTAATTCCCCAAGCACAGAAGGAGCAGAGTATGCTCATGGTAGGAGCTGCAAAGGAGCTGTATCTCGACCAGCAGAACCGGTCTCCAAGGGTCATGTTGAAGGTGGTCAAGGTCACTCTGCAAAGTGAAGGGAGAAGCATTGATACATTCGCCGTTCTAGATGATGGGTCAGAAAGAACAATCATTCTCACAGGCGGCCACCCGTCAGTTTAACCTGGAAGGGACCCCGAGACCCTTAATCTCAGAGCGGTGCGACATGATGTTATCCAAATGAAAGGCTCTGCTGTAACCTGTAAGCATTTCACCTTCAGGAAACAGGGACGTGGCCTATAACATCACCAATGCCTTCACGGCAGATGGCTTGAATCTCACAGAGCACTCCTGCCCGGTAAGTGTTCTACAGAAACAATATCCTCATCTACGAGGATTGCCTCTTCCTAACCTGGCCAGAGTAGCACCACTTATCCTGATTGGGTCAGACCACCCACATCTCGTCACCCCGACTAAGCTTATACGAGCTGGACCGGAAGGAGGACCCATTGCTGTCCATACATCCTTGGGTTGGGCTGTGCAAGGTCCATCCCATCTACTTCTCTCCACCCAAGCTGTACAGTCACAGCAAGTCCTCTTCACCAGAAGCAATCCAGATGCAGCCACTGACCTCCTTCGGAATGTTGAGATGCTCTGGAAGATGGACACCTTCTCCAACCCGGAAGCTACAGGAGGTCACTCGCTCGAAAAATGACTCCTATGCATTAGACCTCCTGGAGAAGAGCACCACCACCACTGAAATGGATGGCGTTCGCAGGTATGCAGCCCCACTGCTACGGGTGCCCAACCATCCTCCTCTGGCAACCACGACCCACGGGCTGTACTCCCACTACTGCGTGGAATGGAGCGACGCCTGGTGAAGAATCCTGAGCTTGCAGAAGTTCATAACCGAGAGATTCATAACCTTGTGAAGGCAGGCTACATCACTGAAGTGACAGCTCATGAAGAGGGAAGCACTCTGTGAATCCTGGTATCTCCCTCACCATGTTATCCAGCAACATGGTGGGAAGTATAGACTTGTCTTCAACTGTTCATTCCAAGCTGCTGGTCAAAGCCTGAATGACTGTCTACTCCCCGGACCAACCTTAGGTCCTTCCTTGCTCGGTGTCCTTCTCCGGTTCCGGCAGCACTCTACAGCCATCAGTGGAGACATCAAAGCCATGTTTCATCAGATTTGTTTACTGCCTTCCGACACCACACTGCTCGGTTCATATGGCGAGATATGGAGCGAGATGCAAGCCCACAATCTATGAATGGCAGGTACTCCCATTTGGCACCACCTGCAGTCCTTGCTGTGCCATATACGCTCTGCAGAGACACGCACGGGAGCATCCAGACAGTGACCCAGAAGTATTGGATTCAGTGGAAAATGCCTTCTATGTGGATAACTGCTTACAGAGCATCCCATCCACGGCGAAGCGAAATCACTCCTTGATAAAGTACGGAATCTCCTGTCCAAAGGGGATTTGAGGTCCGACAGTGGGCTAGTAACAGAGCGGAGGTTATCCAGCACCTCCCCGCCACAAGCTAGGTCAGTAGCATTGAACTATGGCTAACGCAGTCTGGTGCTAACCCAGAAGAGCCCACTCTAGGACTGAGGTGGAGCTGCATACCGGATACCCTGGGGTATAAGCACCGCTCATACCCGAGTACCGAAACCCCCACTCTGCGCACCATCTATCGGACCCTGGCCAGTCAATACGATCCCCTTGGGTATATCCTGCCATACACAACACGGGCCAAAGTCTTAGTTCAGGACCTGTGGCAGACCAAGAGGACTGGGATGAACCAATCCACCCGGCTGATCTAGTAGCACGATGGATCTGTTGGGAAACTGAGTTAACGGAGCTCTCTGATGTCCAAATGCCAAGATGTTATGTACCATCCTGTGCTGACCAACCGGGATCATGCCTGGAACTGCATGTGTTCTGTGACGCTTCGGAGCGAGCCTATGGGGCGGTTTCCTATCTTAGAGTGGAGGATAAGGCAGGCCACACCCATGTCTCCTTTGTCATGGCCAGGTCAGGGTTGCACCCAAGCAGTTGTCAATGCCAATCTCAATCAGTCAGGTGATTCTCGTTGTCTCTGATTGGGAACCATATTTAGGTAGCCTAGGTTTCACTGTGTGTTTTGTGGGTGATTGTTCCTGTCTCTGTGTTTGATTTCACAAGATAGGCTGTATAGGTTTTCGCGTTTCATTTGTTGTTTTGTATTTAAGTTATTTCATGTATCGTACATATTTTCATTAAAGATCATGAGTAACCACCACGCCGCATTTTGGTCCGACTCTCTGTCAACAGACGAACGCCGTTACACTTGACTGGTGGGGTCAGGGAGAGAGTTGAGTTATGTACTAGACTGGTGGGGGTCAGGGAGAGAGTTATGTACTAGACTGGTGAGGGAGAGAGTTGATTATGTACTAGACTGGTGGGGGTCAGGGAGAGAGTTGAGTTATGTACTAGACTGGTGGGGGTCAGGGAGAGAGTTGAGTTATGCACTAGACTGGTGGGGGTCAGGGAGAGAGTTGAGTTATGTACTAGACTGGTGGGGGTCAGGAGAGAGTTGAGTTATGTACTAGACTGGTGGGGGTCAGGGAGAGAGTTGAGTTATGTACTAGACTGGTGGGGGTCAGGGAGAGAGTTGAGTTATGTACTAGACTGGGGGGTGGGGGTCAGGGAGAGGGTCAGGGAGAGTTGAGTTATGTACTAGACTGGTGGGGGTCAGGGAGAGAGTTGAGTTATGTACTAGACTGGTGGGGGTCAGGGAGAGAGTTGAGTTATGTACTAGACATCAGGGAATTAATATCCATCACTAATTAATATCCATCACTAATTAATATCCATCACTAATTAATATCCACCACTAATTAATATCCATCACTAATTAATATCCATCACTAATTAATATCCATCACTAATTAATACCCATCACTAATTAATATCCACCACTAATTAATATCCCTCACTAATTGATATGCATCACTAATTAATATCCATCACTAATTAATATCCATCACTAATTAATATCCATCACTAATTAATATCAAGAAACAAGTCTTCAATGTCTATAACCACATAAAAACAAGAGACCAGCACTGAAATACCAAGAGATGAACATTGATAAAGTCCCTTCATCCAGCTGGTCCTGAAGCTAAGTTCACAAACCACTACTAACCCAACAAAGTCTCAGGACAGAACTCAGACAGTCTGGCCCAAACAAATTATAACCAAACATACATAAACGATGGCAAACTATCTGACCATCGTGACTGAGAAAAAACGGAGAAAAAATGGACACTTTACAGACTCAGTGAGCATAGCCTTGCTATTGAGAGAGGTCATCATAGCCTGTCTTCTCTCTGCCTATGTGCCCACTACTCACAAAATGAGGTGGAAACTGAGCTGCACTTCCCTAACCTGCCAAATGTACTATGATAAAAGAGACACGTGTTTCCCTCAGATTACAAAGACCCCAAAATCATTTGAAAACAAATATAATATTGACAAGCTCCCGTATCTGTTAGGTAAAATACCACAGTGTTCAATCATGTCATTTGTACTTCTACGTTTTGTTCACACATCTCACACTCTCCTACACACCAGCTGGCTGAGCTGGCTGACTGAGGGGCCCTAGTGGAGCCAGCTGGCTGAGGGCCCTAGTGGAGCCAGCTGGCTGAGAGGGTGGAGCTGAGTGGAGGAAGCTGGCTGAGAGGGCCCTAGTGGAGGGGAAGCTGGCTGAGAGGGCCTTCCAGCTGGCTGAGAGTGGAGCTGGTTGAGAGCTGGCTGAGAGGGCCTTAGTGGAGCCAGCTGACTGAGTGGAGGGCTGGCTGAGAGGGCCTTAGTGGAGCCAGCTGGCTGAGCCAGCTGGCTGAGAGGGCCCTAGTGGAGCCAGCTGACTGAGAGGGCCCCTAGTGGAGCCAAGCTGACTGAGAGGGCCCCAGCTGACTGAGTGGAGCAAGCTGGTTGAGAGGGCCCTAGTGGAGCCAGCTGACTGAGAGGGCCCAGCTGGCTGGAGGGCCCTAAGCTGGCTGAGAGGGCCCTAGTGGAGCCAGCTGGCTGAGAGGGCCCTAGTGGAGCCAGCTGACTGAGAGGGCCCTAGTGGAGGAAGCTGGTTGAGAGGGCCTTTGTGGAGCCAGCTGACTGAGAGGGCCTGGTAGTGGGAGCCAGCTGACTGAGAGGGCCCCAGCTGACTGAGAGTGTGGAGCAAGCTGGCTGAGAGGGCCCTAGTGGAGCCAGGTGGCTGAGAGGGTCCTAGTGGAGCCAGCTGGCTGAGAGGGCCTTAGTGGAGCCGGCTGGCTGAGAGGGCCTGGCTAGTGGAGCCAGCTGGCTGAGAGGGCCCTAGTGGAGCCAGCTGACTGAGAGGGCCTTAGTGGAGCAAGCTGGTTGAGAAGGCCTTTGTGGAGCCGGCTGACTGAGAGGGCCCTAGTGGAGCCGCTGACTGAGAGGGCCTTAGTGGAGCCAGCTGGTTGAGAGGGCCTTTGTGGAGCCAGCTGACTGAGAGGGCCTTAGTGGAGCCAGCTGGCTGAGAGGGCCCTAGTGGAGCCAGCTGGCTGAGAGGGCCCCTGGCTGAGTGGGCCCTAGTGGAGCCAGGGCCTGTGGAGCCAGCTGACTGAGGGCCCTAGTGGAGACAGCTGACTGAGAGGGCCTTGGAGGCAGTGGAGCCGGCTGACTGAGAGGGCCTTAGTGGAGCCAGCTGGCTGAGAGGGCCCTGGCTAGTGGAGCCAGGTGACTGAGAGGGCTGAGAGGCTGGCTGGTAGGGCCCCTAGTGGAGCCCTGACTGAGAGGGCCTTAGTGGCCGGCCAGAGGGCCCTAGTGGAGCTGGCTGAGAGGGCCCTAGTGGAGCCAGCTGACTGAGAGGGCCCTCGTGGAGCCAGCTGGTTGGAGCCAGCTGACTGAGAGGGCCCTAGTGGAGCAGGTGACTGAGAGGGCCCTAGTGGAGCCAGCTGACTGAGAGGGCCCTAGTGGAGCCAGCTGGCTGAGAGGGCCCTAGTGGAGCCAGGTGGCCTGAGCCTGAGGGCTGGCCAGCTGGCTGAGAGGGCCCTAGTGGAGCCAGCTGGCTGAGAGGGCCCTAGTGGAGCCAGCTGGCTGAGAGGGCCCTAGTGGAGCAAGCTGGCTGAGAGGGCCCTAGTGGAGCTGGCTGAGAGGGCCTTAGTGGAGCCGACGGCTGACTGAGAGGGCCCTAGTGGAGCAGCTGGCTGAGAGCTGGCCAGCTGAGAGTGCCCTAGTGGAGCCAGCTGACTGAGAGGGCCCTGAGTGCCCTAGCCAGCCAGCTGACTGAGAGGGCCCTGACTGAGTGGAGCAGGTTGGCTGAGAGGGCCCGAGTGGAGCCAGCTGACTGAGAGGGCCCTAGTGGAGCCAGCTGACTGAGAGGGCCCTAGTGGAGCAGGTTGGCTGATAGGGCCCTCGTGGAGCCGGCTGACTGAGAGGGCCCTAGTGGAGCCCTACCTTGACAATTTCTCTCTCCTCCACAAATATCCCCTCGCCTTCTCTATCATTCTCTCTCCTCCAAAAATCTCTCTCCCCTCTACTTCTCCACCCTCCCTTCTCTCTCCCCTCCCCTCCTCTGTCCCCTCCCCTCCACTACTCTCCCCTCCCTCTCACGCTGCTCATCTCTCTCTCTCTCTCTCTCTCTCTCTCTCTCTCTCTCTCTCTCTCTCACGCATGTTCCCTCTCTCTTCTTGACATGTAGTGTTGAACCTGTTGATCTTGACTCAGCTCATAGACCTCTATCATATACACCCCTCCCTTCTCCTACTCTAACATAACACCAATATAATATATAATACATCATACATACCTCATTCATTTACATAGAGACAGATACAATCAATCATTGACACACTGAATATACAACAGTCAGATGCATGACACCATCACAACTTAACTGACATTAGTGCCTGTCCCCAGATGGACAGTTAGACTACAGTAAAGTACATTTACAGGTGATCACATCATTGTCCTGCTTTGAGACACATTTTTACTGTCTGCTTCCAGTTGTATGTTCTTCCAGTTGTATGTTATTTTACTAACCCTGCAATTACTGTCACACGTGTATATCAGTATAACAGCATCTTACCTGTGCTCCACAACAGGGTCATCAGTACCACTGCAGGTATCATATCTGCCTCTAACTTGAGCTCCACTGACGAAACAAGTCTACTGTCATAAAGAGAGGACTGAAGAGTGAGAAATACTGCTAGACTATATGACTTCTATCTCATTACTTCCTTACTTCTATGACGTGACAAACTAAGCAGATAAGATCAGTTAAACCCACCAACCTACAGGAAACACTGGCATTAGAAAAACTACACAGGAAACTGCTGGCAGAGCAGCAAAGTTACACATAGTGTCCTATAATATCACCTCTAACTTTCTACTGCTTGAGTTCACCTCTTATAGAATATTGGCTTAATGTTCCACTAAGACCCAAGAGAGGAACAGGTTACTGGTTATGATGACATCACTGGTGAGAAGTCAGTGATACAAATATATTCAGTTGGTTTAAATGTTTGTCTCTCTCTCTCCTCCCCTGTCTTCTTCTACCAACCCAGTCTGTCAATAAGTCCTATCTCTCTCTCATCTCTCTCTCATCTCTCTCTCCCCTCTCTCTCCCTCCTCCCCTGTCTCCTTCTACCAACCCAGTCTGTCAATAAGTCCTATCTCTCTCATCTCTCTCTCCCTCCTCCCCTGTCTCCTTCTACCAACCCAGTCTGTCAATAAGTCCTATCTCTCTCTCTCTCTCTCTCTCTCTCTCTCTCTCTCTCTCTCTCTCTCTCTCTCTCTCTCTCTCTCTCTCTCATCTCTCTCTCTCCTCCCCTGTCTCCTTCTACCAACCCAGTCTGTCAATAAGTCCTCTCTCTCTCTCTCTCTCTCTCTCTCTCTCTCTCTCTCTCTCTCTCTCTCTCTCTCTCTCTCTCTCTCTCTCTCTCTCTCTCTCTCTCTCTCTCTCTCCTCTCTCTCTCTCTCTCTCTCTCTCTCTCTCTCTCTCTCTCTCTCTCTCCCTCTCTCTCCTCTCTCTCTCCTTCTACCAACCCAGTCTGTCAATACATCCTATCTCTCTCATCATCTTTCTCCCTCCTCCCCTGTCTCCTTCTACCAACCCAGTCTGTCAATACATCCTATCTCTCTCCCTCTCATCTCTCCCTCCTCCCCTGTCTCCTTCTACCAACCCAGTCTGTCAGTGAGTGAGTATCACGTTTGTTGTATACATAATGAGCGGACCAAGGTGCAGCGTGAGTAGAGTTCCACATATTTATTGAAGTGAACCTTCAAAAAACAACAAAGAATAAATTAATGTGAAGTTCGTAGCGCACAGAGCACTAAACCAAAACGGAACAATATCCCACAAACACAGGTGGGAAAAGGACCCCACTAAGGACCATCCCCAATTAGAGGCAACGATCATCAGCTGCCTCCAATTGGGAACCATACTCACACCAACATAGAAATTCAAGACTAGAACATCCCCCAAGTCAAGCTCTGACCTTTTGCACCATAGAGAACCCCGGGGCAGCTGATGGTCAGCTGATGGTCAGAACCCTGGGGGCAGCTGATGGTCAGCTGATGTCAGAACCCTATGGTCAGGGCGTGACATCCCCCTCCGCCAAAGTTACAAACTCCGACAGCAAAACCTGAACCTGGATGGGGAGTGTTTGGGTTGGCAACTAGCTTCGGTGGCGGCCCTGTTGAGGGACGAAGCACCCGCTCAGACCGCAGATCCGGCCATGAAGCTGGGCTGAAAGCCGTGCCTGGACTGGGCACCGGCGCAGAGGAAGACTCCAGCCTTGGCACCAGCGCAGGAAGCTCCGAGCCGTGGAACATCGCTGGAGGCTCTGGACCGTGACCATCGCTGAAGGCTTTGGACCGTTGACCATCGCTGAAGGCTCTGGACCGTTGACCATCGCTGAAGGCTCTGGACCGTTGACCATCGCTGAAGGCTCTGGACCGTTGACCATCGCTGAAGGCTCTGGACCGTTGACCATCGCTGAAGGCTCTGGACCGTTGACCATCGCTGAAGGGTTACTGGTTATGATGACATCACTGGTGATAAAATATGAAGAGGAGAGGAGAGGAGAGGAGAGGAGAGGAGAGGAGGGGAAGAGGAGAGGGGAGATTAGCGGGAAGATGAGAGGGGGAGATGAGAGGGGAGAAGAGGAGAGGGGAGATTAGCGGGTGAAGATCAGAGGGGGAGAAGAGGAGAGGGGAGATTAGCGGGTGAAGATCAAAGGGGGAGAAGTGGAGAGGGGAGAGGGGAGAAGAGGAGAGGGGAGAAGAGGAGAGGGGAGAAGAGGAGAGGGGGAGATTAGCGGGTGAAGATCAGAGGGGTGAGAAGTGGAGAGGGGAGATTAGCGGGTGAAGATCAGAGGGGGAGAAGAGGAGAGGGGAGATTAGCGGGTGAAGATCAAGGGGGAGAAGTGGAGAGGGAGAGGGGAGAAGAGGAGAGGGGAGAAGAGGAGAGGGGAGAAGAGGAGAGGGGAGATTAGCGGGGGAAGATGAGAGGGGGAGAAAAGGGGAGAGAGAGAAGTGGAGAGGGGAGAGAAGAAGAGTATGGGAGATGGGGGGGGGGTCCTGTTTGTCTCCCACCGTTCCACTCAAATCAATCATCAAATCAATTTTATTCATAAAGCCCTTCTTACATCAGCTGATGTCTCAAAGTGCTGCACAGAAACCCAGCCTACAACCCCAAACAACAAGCAATGCTAGTGGCCATAAGAGGAACTGTCCTGTCAGTGTGTTTTTACTGCTGGCTCAAAACAACACATGACCTGCAAACAGGATATGATTCATGTGTGAGTACTAAAAGCATATGAATATAGTATATTATAGTATATTTATTATATATGTGGGTCTGATAAGTAAACACTCTTAATGTTTGCTGTTTTATCACTCAGAAGAACATGGGGCACTATGTAACTAAACACATGTGAAACCTCATGATATGAGTGATAAGAAGTGTTTAAAAAGGTGAGTTCTGAACCCTGTAGACTACAGCACTACTTCTGAAGAAGACCAGAGTCATTTCAGAATGAAGACTGCTATAGTTCTGACGGTGTTGCTGTTCTGTCTGTCTGTCTGTCTGTCTGTCTGTCTGTCTGTCTGTCTGTCTGTCTGTCTGTCTGTCTGTCTGTCTGTCTGTCTGTCTGTCTGTCTGTCTGTCTGGGGGTATCATCGGATGGGGCCACAGTGTCTCCTGACCCCTCCTGTCTCATCCTCCAGTAGTTGGGGGCTAGGGTCAGTTTGTTATATCTGGAGTACTTCTCCTGTCTTATTCGGTGTCCTGTGTGAATTTAAGTAAGCTCTCTCTAATTCTCTCTCTCTCTTCTCTCTTTCTTTCTCTCTCTTTCTCTCTCTCGGAGGACCTGAGCCCTAGGACCATGCCTCAGGACTACCTGGCATGATGACTCCTTGCTGTCCCCAGTCCACCTGGCCGTGCTGCTGCTCAGTTTCAACTGTTCTGCCTGCGGCTATGGAATCTTGACCTGTTCAGCAGACGTGCTACCTGTCCCAGACCTATTATTTGACCATGCTGGTAATTTATGAACATTTGAACATCTTGGCCATGTTCTGTTATAATCTCCACCCGGCACAGCCAGAAGAGGACTGGCCACCCCTCATAGCCTGGTTCCTCTCTAGGTTTCTTCCGAGGTTTTGGCCTTTCTACAGAGTTTTTTCCTAGCCGCCGTGCTTCTACACCTGCATTGCTTGCTGTTTGGGGTTTTAGGCTGGGTTTCTGAACAGCACTTTGAGATATCAGCTGATGTAAGAAGAGCTATATAAATACATTTGATTTGATTCAGGTCCATCTCAGAAGCTCTACTGACCATCATCAATCAGTAGCTGGAGTTCCATCTCAGAAGATCTACTGACCATCATCAATCAGTAGCTGGAGTTCCATCTCAGAAGATCTACTGACCATCATCAATCAGTAGCTGGAGTTCCATCTCAGAAGATCTACTGACCATCATCAATCAGTAGCTGGAGTTCCATCTCAGTAGATCTACTGACCATCATCAATCAGTAGCTGGGAGTTCCATCTCAGAAGATCTACTGACCATCATCAATCAGTAGCTGGAGTTCCATCTCAGTAGATCTACTGACCATCATCAATCAGTAGCTGGAGTTCCATCTCAGAAGATCTACTGACCATCATCAATCAGTAGCTGGAGTTCCATCTCAGTAGATCTACTGACCATCATCAATCAGTAGCTGGAGTTCCATCTCAGTAGATCTACTGACCATCATCAATCAGTAGCTGGAGTTCCATCTCAGAAGATCTACTGACCATCATCAATCAGTAGCTGGAGTTCCATCTCAGAAGATCTACTGACCATCATCAATCAGTAGCTGGAGTTCCATCTCAGAAGATCTACTGACCATCATCAATCAGTAGCTGGAGTTCCATCTCAGAAGATCTACTGACCATCATCAATCAGTAGCTGGAGTTCCATCTCAGAAGATCTACTGACCATCATCAATCAGTAGCTGGAGTTCCATCTCAGAAGATCTACTGACCATCATCAATCAGTAGCTGGAGTTCCATCTCAGAAGATCTACTGACCATCATCAATCAGTAGCTGGAGTTCCATCTCAGAAGATCTACTGACCATCATCAATCAGTAGCTGGAGTTCCATCTCAGAAGATCTACTGACCATCATCAATCAGTAGCTGGAGTTCCATCTCAGAAGCTCCTCTCAGTTCAGACACAGTAGAACTCTAAGAACCTCATTCTGCTGCATTAAACAACCAGTTGATGCAGTATTATGACATCATCTTGTAATTTCACTAAGTGTATTGTCTAATGTGAACTGTGTAATCTACTGTAATGTACAGTACTGTAGTATATTACTGTCAGCACTTCTAAGGGACATTTGAAACACGTATCTTGCATTGTTTTCTATTGGATCAACTGGTCGTTAAAACGACTACATTGAAAAAATATATCAATATGTTGTGTTTTGGTGATTAAACCAATGTTCTCTTTACATTTATCAATAAACGTATATTTTGAATCAATGGTTGTGTGGTGAGATGTTTACAATCCAAATGAATGAATGACAGGTTTTGAATGAAAGACTGTCTGTGTTATAAGGTGACCAGTTAGAGATCTGTACTATGAGATGTGAAAATGTACCTCATAAAAGGTATAATGTTTTAACTCTTCATCGTTGGGTTTCATTTCACAGTAAAGTCTACACCTGTTGTACCTCATAAAAGGTATAATGTTTTAACTCTTCATCGTTGGGTTTCATTTCATAGTAAAGTCTACACCTGTTGTACCTCATAAAAGGTATAATGTTTTAACTCTTCATCGTTGGGTCTCATTTCATAGTAAAGTCTACACCTGTTGTACCTCATAAAAGGTATAATGTTTTAACTCTTCATCGTTGGGTCTCATTTCATAGTAAAGTCTACACCTGTTGTACCTCATAAAAGGTATAATGTTTTAACTCTTCATCGTTGGGTTTCATTTCACAGTAAAGTCTACACCTGTTGTACCTCATAAAAGGTATAATGTTTTAACTCTTCATCGTTGGGTCTCATTTCATAGTAAAGTCTACACCTGTTGTACCTCATAAAAGGTATAATGTTTTAACTCTTCATCGTTGGGTCTCATTTCATAGTAAAGTCTACACCTGTTGTACCTCATAAAAGGTATAATGTTTTAACTCTTCATCGTTGGGTCTCATTTCATAGTAAAGTCTACACCTGTTGTACCTCATAAAAGGTATAATGTTTTAACTCTTCATCGTTGGGTTTCATTTCACAGTAAAGTCTACACCTGTTGTACCTCTTAAAAGGTATAATGTTTTAACTCTTCATCGTTGGGTTTCATTTCACAGTAAAGTCTACACCTGTTGTACCTCATAAAAGGTATAATGTTTTAACTCTTCATCGTTGGGTCTCATTTCATAGTAAAGTCTACACCTGTTGTATTCAACACATTTTTATTTTATTTATCTGTTATTCTACCAGGTAAGTTGACTGAGAACAACATGGTGCAGCAACGACCTGGGGAATAGTTACAGGGGAGAAGAGGAGGGGAATAGTTACAGGGGAGAAGAGGAGGGGAATAGTTACAGGGGAGAAGAGGAGGGGAATAGTTACAGGGGAGAAGAGGAGGGGAATAGTTACAGGGGAGAAGAGGAGGGAATAGTTACAGGGGAGAAGAGGAGGGGAATAGTTACAGGGGAGAAGAGGAGGGGAATAGTTACAGGGGAGAAGAGGAGGGGAATAGTTACAGGGGAGAAGAGGAGGGGAATAGTTACAGGGGAGAAGAGGAGGGGAATAGTTACAGGGGAGAGGCGGAGGGAATAGTTACAGGGGAGAAGAGGAGGGAATAGTTACAGGGGAGAAGAGGAGGGGAATAGTTGCAGGGGAGAAGAGGAGGGGAATAGTTACAGGGGAGAAGAGGAGGGGAATAGTTACAGGGGAGAGGAGGAGGGGAATAGTTACAGGGGAGAGGAGGAGGGGAATAGTTACAGGGGAGAGGAGGAGGGGAATAGTTACAGGGGGGAGGAGGAGGGGAATAGTTACAGGGGAGAAGAGGAGGGGAATAGTTACAGGGGAGAAGAGGAGGGGAATAGTTACAGGGGAGAAGAGGAGGGAATAGTTACAGTGGAGAAGAGGAGGGGAATAGTTACAGGGGAGAAGAGGAGGGGAATAGTTACAGGGGAGAAGAGAAGGGGAATAGTTACAGGGGAGAGGAGGAGGGGAATAGTTACAGGGGAGAAGAGGAGGGAATAGTTACAGGGGAGAAGAGGAGGGGAATAGTTACAGGGGAGAAGAGGAGGGAATAGTTACAGGGGAGAAGAGGAGGGGAATAGTTACAGGGGAGAAGAGGAGGGGAATAGTTACAGGGGAGAAGAGGAGGGGAATAGTTACAGGGGAGAAGAGGAGGGGAATAGTTACAGGGGAGAAGAGGAGGGGAATAGTTACAGGGGAGAAGAGGAGGGGAATAGTTGCAGGGGAGAAGAGGAGGGGAATAGTTGCAGGGAGAAGAGGAGGGGAATAGTTACAGGGGAGAAGAGGAGGGAATAGTTACAGGGGAGAGGAGGAGGGAATAGTTACAGGGGAGAGGAGGAGGGGAATAGTTACAGGGGAGAGGAGGAGGGGAATAGTTACAGGGGAGAGGAGGAGGGGAATAGTTACAGGGGAGAAGAGGAGGGAATAGTTACAGGGGAGAAGAGGAGGGGAATAGTTACAGGGGAGAAGAGGAGGGGAATAGTTACAGTGGAGAAGAGGAGGGAATAGTTACAGGGAGAAGAGGAGGGAATAGTTACAGGGGAGAAGAGGAGGGGAATAGTTACAGGGGAGAGGAGGAGGGGAATAGTTACAGGGGAGAAGAGGAGGGGAATAGTTACAGGGGAGAAGAGGAGGGGAATAGTTACAGGGGAGAAGAGGAGGGGAATAGTTACAGGGGAGAAGAGGAGGGGAATAGTTACAGGGGAGAGGAGGAGGGAATAGTTACAGGGGAGAAGAGGAGGGGAATAGTTACAGGGGAGAAGAGGAGGGGAATAGTTACAGGGGAGAGGGAGGAATAGTTACAGGGGAGAAGAGGAGGGGAATAGTTACAGGGGAGAAGAGGAGGGGAATAGTTACAGGGGAGAGGAGGAGGGGAATAGTTACAGGGGAGAAGAGGAGGGGAATAGTTACAGGGGAGAGGAGGAGGGGAATAGTTACAGGGGAGAAGAGGAGGGGAATAGTTACAGGGAGAGGAGGGGAATAGTTACAGGGGAGAAGAGGAGGGGAATAGTTACAGGGGAGAAGAGGAGGGGAATAGTTACAGGGGAGAAGAGGAGGGGAATAGTTACAGGGGAGAAGAGGAGGGGAATAGTTACAGGGAGAAGAGGAGGGGAATAGTTACAGGGGAGAGGAGGAGGGGAATAGTTACAGGGGAGAGGAGGAGGGGAATAGTTACAGGGAAAGAGGAGGGGAATAGTTACAGGGGAGAAGAGGAGGGGAATAGTTACAGGGGAGAAGAGGAGGGGAATAGTTACAGGGGAGAAGAGGAGGGGAATAGTTACAGGGGAGAAGAGGAGGGGAATAGTTACAGTGGAGAAGAGGAGGGGAATAGTTACAGGGGAGAAGAGGAGGGAATAGTTACAGGGGAGAGGAGGAGGGGAATAGTTACAGGGGAGAAGAGGAGGGGAATAGTTACAGGGGAGAAGAGGAGGGGAATAGTTACAGGGGAGAGGAGGAGGGGTTACAGGGGAGAAGAGGAGGGGAATAGTTACAGGGGAGAAGAGGAGGGGAATAGTTACAGGGGAGAGGAGGAGGAATAGTTACAGGGGAGAAGAGGAGGGGAATAGTTACAGGGGAGAAGAGGAGGGGAATAGTTACAGGGGAGAAGAGGAGGGGAATAGTTACAGGGGAGAAGAGGAGGGGAATAGTTACAGGGGAGAGGAGGAGGGGAATAGTTACAGGGGAGAAGAGGAGGGGAATAGTTACAGGGGAGAGGAGGAGGGAATAGTTACAGGGGAGAAGAGGAGGGGAATAGTTACAGGGGAGAAGAGGAGGGAATAGTTACAGGGGAGAGGAGGAGGGAATAGTTACAGGGGAGAGGAGGAGGGAATAGTTACAGGGGAGAAGAGGAGGGGAATAGTTACAGGGAGAGGAGGAATAGTTACAGGGGAGAAGAGGAGGGGAATAGTTACAGGGGAGAAGAGGAGGGGAATAGTTACAGGGGAGAAGAGGAGGGAATAGTTACAGGGGAGAGGAGGAGGGAATAGTTACAGGGGAGAAGAGGAGGGGAATAGTTACAGGGGAGAGGAGGAGGGGAATAGTTACAGGGGAGAAGAGGAGGGGAATAGTTACAGGGGAGAGGAGGAGGGGAATAGTTACAGGGGAGAAGAGGAGGGAATAGTTACAGGGGAGAGGAGGAGGGGAATAGTTACAGGGGAGAAGAGGAGGGGAATAGTTACAGGGGAGAAGAGGAGGGGAATAGTTACAGGGGAGAAGAGGAGGGAATAGTTACAGGGGAGAAGAGGAGGGGAATAGTTACAGGGGAGAAGAGGAGGGGAATAGTTACAGGGGAGAAGAGGAGGGGAATAGTTACAGGGGAGAGAAGAGGAGGGAATAGTTACAGGGGAGAAGAGGAGGGGAATAGTTACAGGGGAGAAGAGGAGGGGAATAGTTACAGGGGAGAGGAGGGGATGAATGAGCCAATTGTAAACTGGGGATTATTAGGTGACCGTGATGGTTTGAGGGCCAGATTGGGAATTTAGCCAAGACACCAGGGTTAACACCCCTACTCTTACGATACGTGCCATGGGATCTTTAATGACCACATAGAGTCAGGACACCAGGGTTAACACCCCTACTCTTACCATAAGTGCCATGAGATCTTTAATGACCTCAGAGAGTCAGGACACCTGTTTAACATCCCATCCGAAAGACAGCACCCTACACGGGGCAATGTCCCCAATCACTGCCCTGGGGCATTGGGATATTTTATTTAGACCAGAGGAAAGAGTGCCTCCTACTGGCCCTCCAACACCCCTTCCAGCAGCATCTGGTCTCCCATCCAGGGACTGACCAGGACCAATCCTTCTTAGCTTCAGAAGCAAGCCAGCAGTGGTATGCAGGGTGGTATGCAGGGTGGTATGCTGCTGGCCATTTCATTTATGTTTATGTATTTAAGACACTGCATCTCAGTGCAAGAGGTGTCACTGAAGGACCTGGTTTGAATCCAGGCTGCATCATATCCAGCTGTGATTGGGATTCCCATGTGAGTACAGAGCTGTCATATCCAGGCTGCATCATATCCAGCTGTGATTGGGATTCCCATGTGAGTACAGAGCTGTCATATCCAGGCTGCGTCATATCCAGCTGTGATTGGGATTCCCATGTGAGTACAGAGCTGTCATATCCAGGCTGCATCATATCCAGCTGTGATTGGGATTCCCATGTGAGTACAGAGCTGTCATATCCAGGCTGCATCATATCCAGCTGTGATTGGGATTCCCATGTGAGTACAGAGCTGTCATATCCAGGCTGCATCATATCCAGCTGTCATATCCATGTGAGTACAGAGCTGGATCAACATCGAATTGACCATTGGACTAAAAACCAGAACATAAGCAGAATCTGTGTAGATGAGGCGAGGTAGACTAACAAGATGTGACTGGTCTGAACCATGTCTGAACTTGTCAAGGCTACTGGACACACACATGGGTTAATCACTTAGACAACATCAGTCTGATCTTGTGAAGACCTGTGGACAGAAACATTAGATCATCAGTTATAGGCCCCAGTAGGAGTGTTCATGTCACCACCAATAGAATCTATGCCCCAATGTCTGAGCCAATAAGAGCATGGAAACTAAGCAAGACAACTAGATTCATAAAGTGGAGTGATGATGTTATGTAAGGATCAGACTGTATAGGCTATATTACATGTATTTAGTGTATTATTGGGGCAGCAGCCTAGTGGTTAGAATGTTATGTAAGGATCAGACTGTAAAGGCTATATTACATGTATTTAGTGTATTATTGGGGCAGCAGGTTAGTGGTTAGAATGTTATGTAAGGATCAGACTGTATAGGCTATATTACATGTATATAGTGTATTATTGGGGCAGCAGCCTAGTGGTTAGAATGTTATGTAAGGATCAGACTGTATAGGCTATATTACATGTATTTAGTGTATTATTGGGGCAGCAGCCTAGTGGTTAGACTGTTATATCAGGATCAGACTGTATAGGCTATATTACATGTATTTAGTGTATTATTGGGGCAGCAGGTTAGTGGTTAGAATGTTATGTAAGGATCAGACTGTATAGGCTATATTACATGTATTTAGTGTATTATTGGGGCAGCAGGTTAGTGGTTAGAATGTTATGTAAGGATCAGACTGTATAGGCTATATTACATGGATTTAGTGTATTATTGGGGCAGCAGGTTAGTGGTTAGAATGTTATGTAAGGATCAGACTGTATAGGCTATATTACATGTATTTAGTGTTTTATTGGGGCAGCAGGGGAACCTAGTGGTTAGAATGTTATGTAAGGATCAGACTGTATAGGCTATATTACATGTATTTAGTGTATTATTGGGGCAGCAGGTTAGTGGTTAGAATGTTATATAAGGATCAGACTGTATAGGCTATATTACATGTATTTAGTGTATTATTGGGGCAGCAGGGTAGTGGTTAGAATGTTATGTAAGGATCAGACTGTATAGGCTATATTACATGTATTTAGTGTATTATTGGGGCAGCAGGTTAGTGGTTAGAATGTTATGTAAGGATCAGACTGTATAGGCTATATTACATGTATTTAGTGTATTATTGGGGCAGCAGGTTAGTGGTTAGAATGTTATGTAAGGATCAGACTGTATAGGCTATATTACATGTATTTAGTGTATTATTGGGGCAGCAGGTTAGTGGTTAGAATGTTATGTAAGGATCAGACTGTATAGGCTATATTACATGTATTTAGTGTTTTATTGGGGCAGCAGGGGAACCTAGTGGTTAGAATGTTATGTAAGGATCAGACTGTATAGGCTATATTACATGTATTTAGTGTATTATTACGCAGCAGCCTAGTGGTTATAATGTTATGTAAGGATCAGACTGTATAGGCTATATTACATGTATTTAGTGTATTATTGGGGCAGCTGGGTAGCCTAGTGGTTAGAATGTTATGTAAGGATCAGACTGTATAGGCTATATTACATGTATTTAGTGTATTATTGGGGCAGCAGGGTAGTGGTTAGAATGTTATGTAAGGATCAGACTGTAAAGGCTATATTACATGTATTTAGTGTATTATTGGGGCAGCAGGATAGTGGTTAGAATGTTATGTAAGGATCAGACTGTATAGGCTATATTACATGTATTTAGTGTATTATTGGGGCAGCAGGATAGTGGTTAGAATGTTATGTAAGGATCAGACTGTATAGGCTATATTACATGTATTTAGTGTATTATTGGGGCAGCAGGGTTGTGGTTAGAATGTTATGTAACGATCAGACTGTATAGGCTATATTACATGTATTTAGTGTATTATTGGGGCAGCAGGATAGTGGTTAGAATGTTATGTAAGGATCAGACTGTATAGGCTATATTACATGTATTTAGTGTATTATTGGGGCAGCAGGGTTGTGGTTAGAATGTTATGTAAGGATCAGACTGTATAGGCTATATTACATGTATTTAGTGTATTATTGGGGCAGCAGGTTAGTGGTTAGAATGTTATGTAAGGATCAGACTGTATAGGCTATATTACATGGATTTAGTGTATTATTGGGGCAGCAGGTTAGTGGTTAGAATGTTATGTAAGGATCAGACTGTATAGGCTATATTACATGTATTTAGTGTTTTATTGGGGCAGCAGGGGAACCTAGTGGTTAGAATGTTATGTAAGGATCAGACTGTATAGGCTATATTACATGTATTTAGTGTATTATTATGCAGCAGCCTAGTGGTTATAATGTTATGTAAGGATCAGACTGTATAGGCTATATTACATGTATTTAGTGTATTATTGGGGCAGCTGGGTAGCCTAGTGGTTAGAATGTTATGTAAGGATCAGACTGTATAGGCTATATTACATGTATTTAGTGTATTATTGGGGCAGCAGGGTAGTGGTTAGAATGTTATGTAAGGATCAGACTGTAAAGGCTATATTACATGTATTTAGTGTATTATTGGGGCAGCTGGGTAGTGGTTAGAATGTTATGTAAGGATCAGACTGTAAAGGCTATATTACATGTATTTAGTGTATTATTGGGGCAGCAGGGTAACCTAGTGGTTATAATGTTATGTAAGGATCAGACTGTATAGGCTATATTACATGTATATAGTGTATTATTGGGGCAGCAGCCTAGTGGTTATAATGTTATGTAAGGATCAGACTGTATAGGCTATATTACATGTATTTAGTGTATTATTGGGGCAGCAGGGTAGTGGTTAGAATGTTATGTAAGGATCAGACTGTAAAGGCTATATTACATGTATTTAGTGTATTATTGGGGCAGCAGGGTAACCTAGTGGTTATAATGTTATGTAAGGATCAGACTGTATAGGCTATATTACATGTATTTAGTGTATTATTGGGGCAGCAGCCTAGTGGTTAGAATGTTATGTAAGGATCAGACTGTATACGCTATATTACATGTATTTAGTGTATTATTGGGGCAGCAGCCTAGTGGTTAGACTGTTATATCAGGATCAGACTGTATAGGCTATATTACATGTATTTAGTGTATTATTGGGGCAGCAGGTTAGTGGTTAGAATGTTATGTAAGGATCAGACTGTATAGGCTATATTACATGTATTTAGTGTATTATTGGGGCAGCAGGGTAGTGGTTAGAATGTTATGTAAGGATCAGACTGTATAGGCTATATTACATGTATTTAGTGTATTATTGGGGCAGCAGGGTAGCCTAGTGGTTAGAATGTTATGTAAGGATCAGACTGTATAGGCTATATTACATGTATTTAGTGTATTATTGGGGCAGCAGGGTAGCCTAGTGGTTAGAATGTTATGTAAGGATCAGACTGTATAGGCTATATTACATGTATTTAGTGTATTATTGGGGCAGCAGGGTAGCCTAGTGGTTAGAATGTTATGTAAGGATCAGACTGTATAGGCTATATTACATGTATTTAGTGTATTATTGGGGCAGCAGGGTTGTGGTTAGAATGTTATGTAAGGATCAGACTGTATAGGCTATATTACATGTATGTAGTGTATTATTGGGGCAGCAGGTTAGTGGTTAGAATGTTATGTAAGGATCAGACTGTATAGGCTATATTACATGTATTTAGTGTATTATTGGGGCAGCAGGTTAGTGGTTAGAATGTTATGTAAGGATCAGACTGTATAGGCTATATTACATGTATTTAGTGTTTTATTGGGGCAGCAGGGGAACCTAGTGGTTAGAATGTTATGTAAGGATCAGACTGTATAGGCTATATTACATGTATTTAGTGTATTATTGGGGCAGCAGGTGAACCTAGTGGTTAGAATGTTATATAAGGATCAGACTGTATAGGCTATATTACATGTATTTAGTGTATTATTGGGGCAGCAGGGTAGTGGTTAGAATGTTATGTAAGGATCAGACTGTATAGGCTATATTACATGTATTTAGTGTATTATTGGGGCAGCAGGTTAGTGGTTAGAATGTTATGTAAGGATCAGACTGTAAAGGCTATATTACATGTATTTAGTGTATTATTGGGGCAGCAGGTTAGTGGTTAGAATGTTATGTAAGGATCAGACTGTATAGGCTATATTACATGTATTTAGTGTATTATTGGGGCAGCAGGTTAGTGGTTAGAATGTTATGTAAGGATCAGACTGTATAGGCTATATTACATGTATTTAGTGTTTTATTGGGGCAGCAGGGGAACCTAGTGGTTAGAATGTTATGTAAGGATCAGACTGTATAGGCTATATTACATGTATTTAGTGTATTATTGGCGCAGCAGCCTAGTGGTTATAATGTTATGTAAGGATCAGACTGTATAGGCTATATTACATGTATTTAGTGTATTATTGGGGCAGCTGGGTAGCCTAGTGGTTAGAATGTTATGTAAGGATCAGACTGTATAGGCTATATTACATGTATTTAGTGTATTATTGGGGCAGCAGGGTAGTGGTTAGAATGTTATGTAAGGATCAGACTGTAAAGGCTATATTACATGTATTTAGTGTATTATTGGGGCAGCAGGATAGTGGTTAGAATGTTATGTAAGGATCAGACTGTATAGGCTATATTACATGTATTTAGTGTATTATTGGGGCAGCAGGATAGTGGTTAGAATGTTATGTAAGGATCAGACTGTATAGGCTATATTACATGTATTTAGTGTATTATTGGGGCAGCAGGGTTGTGGTTAGAATGTTATGTAACGATCAGACTGTATAGGCTATATTACATGTATTTAGTGTATTATTGGGGCAGCAGGATAGTGGTTAGAATGTTATGTAAGGATCAGACTGTATAGGCTATATTACATGTATTTAGTGTATTATTGGGGCAGCAGGGTAGTGGTTAGAATGTTATGTAAGGATCAGACTGTATAGGCTATATTACATGTATTTAGTGTATTATTGGGGCAGCAGGTTAGTTTTTAGAATGTTATGTAAGGATCAGACTGTATAGGCTATATTACATGGATTTAGTGTATTATTGGGGCAGCAGGTTAGTGGTTAGAATGTTATGTAAGGATCAGACTGTATAGGCTATATTACATGTATTTAGTGTTTTATTGGGGCAGCAGGGGAACCTAGTGGTTAGAATGTTATGTAAGGATCAGACTGTATAGGCTATATTACATGTATTTAGTGTATTATTGTAGCGCAGCAGCCTAGTGGTTATAATGTTATGTAAGGATCAGACTGTATAGGCTATATTACATGTATTTAGTGTATTATTGGGGCAGCTGGGTAGCCTAGTGGTTAGAATGTTATGTAAGGATCAGACTGTATAGGCTATATTACATGTATTTAGTGTATTATTGGGGCAGCAGGGTAGTGGTTAGAATGTTATGTAAGGATCAGACTGTAAAGGCTATATTACATGTATTTAGTGTATTATTGGGGCAGCTGGGTAGTGGTTAGAATGTTATGTAAGGATCAGACTGTAAAGGCTATATTACATGTATTTAGTGTATTATTGGGGCAGCAGGGTAACCTAGTGGTTATAATGTTATGTAAGGATCAGACTGTATAGGCTATATTACATGTATATAGTGTATTATTGGGGCAGCAGCCTAGTGGTTATAATGTTATGTAAGGATCAGACTGTATAGGCTATATTACATGTATTTAGTGTATTATTGGGGCAGCAGGGTAGTGGTTAGAATGTTATGTAAGGATCAGACTGTAAAGGCTATATTACATGTATTTAGTGTATTATTGGGGCAGCAGGGTAACCTAGTGGTTATAATGTTATGTAAGGATCAGACTGTATAGGCTATATTACATGTATTTAGTGTATTATTGGGGCAGCAGCCTAGTGGTTAGAATGTTATGTAAGGATCAGACTGTATACGCTATATTACATGTATTTAGTGTATTATTAGGGCAGCAGCCTAGTGGTTAGAATGTTATGTAAGGATCAGACTGTATAGGCTATATTACATGTATTTAGTGTATTATTGGGGCAGCAGGTTAGTGGTTAGAATGTTATGTAAGGATCAGACTGTATAGGCTATATTACATGTATTTAGTGTATTATTGGGGCAGCAGGGTAGTGGTTAGAATGTTATGTAAGGATCAGACTGTATAGGCTATATTACATGTATTTAGTGTATTATTGGGGCAGCAGGGTAGCCTAGTGGTTAGAATGTTATGTAAGGATCAGACTGTATAGGCTATATTACATGTATTTAGTGTATTATTGGGGCAGCAGGGTAGCCTAGTGGTTAGAATGTTATGTAAGGATCAGACTGTATAGGCTATATTACATGTATTTAGTGTATTATTGGGGCAGCAGGGTAGCCTAGTGGTTAGAATGTTATGTAAGGATCAGACTGTATAGGCTATATTACATGTATTTTGTGTATTATTGGGGCATCAGGGTAGTGGTTAGAATGTTATGTAAGGATCAGACTGTATAGGCTATATTACATGTATTTAGTGTATTATTGGGGCAGCAGGGTAGCCTAGTGGTTAGAATGTTATGTAAGGATCAGACTGTATAGGCTATATTACATGTATTTAGTGTATTATTGGGGCAGCAGGGTAGCCTAGTGGTTAGAATGTTATGTAAGGATCAGACTGTATAGGCTATATTACATGTATTTAGTGTATTATTGGGGCAGCAGGGTAGCCTAGTGGTTAGAATGTTATGTAAGGATCAGACTGTATAGGCTATATTACATGTATTTAGTGTATTATTGGGGCAGCAGGGTAGTGGTTAGAATGTTATGTAAGGATCAGACTGTATAGGCTATATTACATGTATTTAGTGTATTATTGGGGCAGCAGGGGAACCTAGTGGTTAGAATGTTATGTAAGTATCAGACTGTATAGGCTATATTACATGTATTTAGTGTATTATTGGGGCAGCAGGGTAGTGGTTAGAATGTTATGTAAGGATCAGACTGTATAGGCTATATTACATGTATTTAGTGTATTATTGGGGCAGCAGGGTAGCGTAGTGGTTAGAATGTTATGTAAGGATCAGACTGTATAGGCTATATTACATGTATTTAGTGTATTATTGGGGCAGCAGGGTAGTGGTTAGAATGTTATGTAAGGATCAGACTGTATAGGCTATATTACATGTATTTAGTGTATTATTGGGGCAGCAGGGTAGTGGTTAGAATGTTATGTAAGGATCAGACTGTATAGGCTATATTACATGTATTTAGTGTATTATTGGGGCAGCAGGGTAGTGGTTAGAATGTTATGTAAGGATCAGACTGTATAGGCTATATTACATGTATTTAGTGTATTATTGGGGCAGCAGGGTAGTGGTTAGAATGTTATGTAAGGATCAGACTGTATAGGCTATATTACATGTATTTAGTGTATTATTGGGGCAGCAGGGTAGTGGTTAGAATGTTATGTAAGGATCAGACTGTATAGGCTATATTACATGTATATAGTGTATTATTGGGGCAGCAGGGTAGCCTAGTGGTTAGAATGTTATGTAAGGATCAGACTGTATAGGCTATATTACATGTATTTAGTGTATTATTGGGGCAGCAGGGTAGCCTAGTGGTTAGAATGTTATGTAAGGATCAGACTGTATAGGCTATATTCCATGTATTTAGTGTATTATTGGGGCAGCAGGGTAGTGGTTAGAATGTTATGTAAGGATCAGACTGTATAGGCTATATTACATGTATTTAGTGTATTATTGGGGCAGCAGGGTAGTGGTTAGAATGTTATGTAAGGATCAGACTGTATAGGCTATATTACATGTATTTAGTGTATTATTGGGGCAGCAGGGTAGTGGTTAGAATGTTATGTAAGGATCAGACTGTATAGGCTATATTACATGTATATAATGTATTATTGGGGCAGCAGGGTAGTGGTTAGAATGTTATGTAAGGATCAGACTGTATAGGCTATATTACATGTATTTAGTGTATTATTGGGGCAGCAGGGTAGTGGTTAGAATGTTATGTAAGGATCAGACTGTATAGGCTATATTACATGTATATAGTGTATTATTGGGGCAGCAGGGTAGCCTAGTGGTTAGAATGTTATGTAAGGATCAGACTGTATAGGCTATATTACATGTATTTAGTGTATTATTGGGGCAGCAGGGTAGCCTAGTGGTTAGAATGTTATGTAAGGATCAGACTGTATAGGCTATATTACATGTATTTAGTGTATTATTGGGGCAGCAGGGTAGTGGTTAGAATGTTATGTAAGGATCAGACTGTATAGGCTATATTACATGTATTTAGTGTATTATTGGGGCAGCAGGGTAGCCTAGTGGTTAGAATGTTATGTAAGGATCAGACTGTATAGGCTATATTACATGTATTTAGTGTATTATTGGGGCAGCAGGGTAGCCTAGTGGTTAGAATGTTATGTAAGGATCAGACTGTATAGGCTATATTACATGTATGTAGTGTATTATTGGGGCAGCAGCCTAGTGGTTAGAATGTTATGTAAGGATCAGACTGTATAGGCTATATTACATGTATTTAGTGTATTATTGGGGCAGCAGGTTAGTGGTTAGAATGTTATGTAAGGATCAGACTGTATAGGCTATATTACATGTATTTAGTGTATTATTGGGGCAGCAGGGTAGCCTAGTGGTTAGAATGTTATGTAAGGATCAGACTGTATAGGCTATATTGTGGTTAGGTAGACTATATTACATGGATTAATTGTGATGGTGTAGGTAGACTATATTACATGGATTTATTGTGATGGTGTAGGCTATATTACATGGATTTATTGTGATGGTGTAGGCTATATTACATGGATTTATTGTGATGGTGTAGGCTATATTACATGGATATATTGTGATGGTGTAGGCTATATTACATGGATTTATTGTGAGGGTGTAGGCTATATTACATGGATTTATTGTGATGGTGTAGGCTATATTACATGGATTTATTGTGATGGTGTAGGCTATATTACATGGATTTATTGTGATGGTGTAGGCTATATTACATGGATTTATTGTGATGGTGTAGGCTATATTACATGGATTTATTGTGATGGTGTAGGCTATATTACATGGATTTATTGTGATGGTGTAGGCTATATTACATGGATTCATTGTGATGGTGTAGGCTATATTACATGGATTTATTGTGATGGTGTAGGCTATATTACATGGATTTATTGTGATGGTGTAGACTATATTACATGGATTTATTGTGATGGTGTAGGCTATGTTACATGGATTTATTGTGATGGTGTAGGTAGACTATATAACATGGATTTAGTGGGATGGTGTAGACTATATTACATGGATTTATTGTGATGGTGTAGGCTATATTACATGGATTTATTGTGAAGGTGTAGGTAGACTATATTACATTGATTTATTGTGAAGGTGTAGGCTATATTACATGGATTTATTGTGAAGGTGTAGGTAGACTATATTTCATGGTGTAGGCTATATTACATGGATTTATTGTGAAGGTGTAGGTAGACTATATTTCATGGTGTAGGCTATATTACATGGATTTATTGTGATGGGGTAGGCTATATTACATGGATTTATTGTGATGGTGTAGGTAGACTATATAACATGGATTTATTGGGATGGTGTAGACTATATTACATGGATTTAGTGTGATGGTGTAGGTAGACTGTATTACATGGATTTATTGTGAAGGTGTAGACTATATTTCATGGATTTATTGTGATGGTGTAGGTAGATTATATTACATGGATTCATTGTGATGGTGTAGGCTATATTACATGGATTTATTGTGATGGTGTAGACTATATTACATGGATTTATTGTGATGGTGTAGGCTATATTACATGGATTTATTGTGATGGTGTAGACTATATTACATGGATATATTGTGATGGTGTAGGCTATATTACATGGATTTATTGTGAAGGTGTAGGCTATATTACATGGATTTATTGTGAAGGTGTAGGCTATATTACATGGATTTATTGTGAAGGTGTAGACTATATTACCAGATTATCAGACTCTGCCCCAGAGCCACAGTAAGACCTTCCATTTCCACTACCCACATCTCACCTCTAGGGGGCAGCAGACTCCACCCCAGAGCCACATTAAGACATTATATTTCAACTACCCACATCTCACCTCTAGGGGGCAGCAGACTCCACCTCAGAGCCACAGTAAGACATTCCATTTCCACTACCCACATCCCACCTCTAGGGGGCAGCAGACTCCACCCCAGAGCCACATTAAGACATTACATTTCAACTACCCACATCCCACCTCTAGGGGGCAGCAGACTCCACCTCAGAGCCACAGTAAGACATTCCATTTCCACTACCCACATCCCACCTCTAGGGGGCAGCAGACTCCACCCCAGAGCCACAGTAAGACATTACATTTACCCTACCCACATCTCACCTCTAGGGGGCAGCAGACTCCACCCCAGAGCCACAGTAAGACATTACATTTACCCTACCCACATCTCACCTCTAGGGGGCAGCAGACTCCACCCCAGAGCCACAGTAAGACATTCAATTTCCACTACCCACATCCCACCTCTAGGGGGCAGCAGACTCCACCCTGGAGCCACAGTAAGACATTCCAAATGCCCTACCCGCATCTCACCTCTAGGGGGCACCAGACTCCACCCCAGAGCCACAGTAAGACATTCCATTTCCACTAGCCACATCCCACTGCTAGGGGACAGCAGACTCCACCCCAGAGCCACAGTAAAACATTACATTTACCCTACCCACATCTCACCTCTTGGGGGCAGCAGACTCCACCCTGGAGCCAGAGTAAGACATTCCAAATACCCTACCCACATACCACCCCTAGGGGGCAGCAGACTCCACCCCAGAGCCACAGTAAGACATTCCATTTACCCTACCCACATCCCACCTCTAGGGGGCAGCAGACTCCACCTCGGAGCCACAGTAAGACATCCCAATTACCCTACCCACATCCCACCTCTAGGGGCATCAGACTCCACCCCAGAGCCACAGTAAGACATTCCATTTACCCTACCCACATCCCACCTCTAGGGGCAGCAGACTCCACCCCAGAGCCACAGTAAGACATTACATTTACCCTACCCACATCTCACATCTTGGGGGCAGCAGACTCCACCTCAGAGCCACAGTAAGACATTCCATTTCCACTACCCACATCCCATCCCGAGGGGGCAGCAGACTCCACCCCGGAGCCACAGTAAGACATCCCAATTACCCTACCCACATCCCACCTCTAGGGGGCAGCAGACTCCACCCCAGAGCCACAGTAAGACATTCCATTTACCCTACCCACATCCCACCTCTAGGGGGCAGCAGACTCCACCTCGGAGCCACAGTAAGACATTCCATTCCCACTACCCACATCCCACCTCTAGGGGGCAGCAGACTCTACCCCAGAGACACAGTAAGACATTCCATTTCCACTACCCACATCTCACATTAATAAAAAGCTCTACTGCACAGGCTACACTGTCATGCTGCACTTGTAGTGGCCAATAGATTCAAACATGACACGACCAATAACTTTTTAAATTCAATGATAGACTTTTAATACACCCGCATTATAAGCCGGAGAGCCCCGCAGGACCCACTGGACTCACATCTTTTCCAGAGCCCTGGCTCCAGTATTTATCCACATATTGCATATGAGCCCATCCCATATGTAAATTACGTTACATTCCAATCTGTGCGTCCTGCTTGTTCAGACCAGTAACCCCCACATCTGCTTTTGGCCAGATTATATGATGTCAAGACCTTTCCTTTGACCTAAAGATAATTTACATCCCCCCTTCCTGTGACCTGTGCTCAGACCCTGTAATTAACTCTGTGTCCCTTTTGTGTGTGTCTCTAGTTTTTAGTGTGTTCAGCTGCCCTGGTTGCCTTCACTTCATATGGTTATCTAAGATCAAACAGACTTGTGTTTCCCCTGTGATGTGACTGATGCCTGCAATCCATCAGTTAGTCATTTGGCTAGTCATTTGGCTGACCCCGTCCTTAGGCAACCTCTTTGATCCTTGTATGTCAAGCTAGCCTAAGCGTCTATGTGTCTGCATTTTTAGTGTCCCCTATGACCTTTAACTTCTTCCTGCCCTATACAATAGAAAATGCATTTTACCAGAACAAGAATGAACCCATAAGTGTACCTTTCTCTCTTTTGTTATCAAATCATGTATATAATTAAATCATGTATATAATCTCTCCCTCACACAACACAGTGCTGTTTTAGCAGTATCAGATGGTGACGGGTGTCTATGCTGTCTTAGCAGGATCAGATGGTGACTGGTGTCTATGCTGTCTTAGCAGGATCAGATGATGGCAGGTGTCTTTGCTGTCTTAGCAGGATCAGATGGAGACAGGTGTCTATGCTGTCTTAGCAGGATCAGATGGAGACAGGTGTCTATGCTGTCTTAGCAGGATCAGATGGTGACTGGTGTCTATGCTGTCTTAGCAGTATCAGATGGTGACAGGTGTCTATGCTGTCTTAGCAGGATCAGATGGTGACTGGTGTCTTTGCTGTCTTAGCAGGATCAGATGGAGACAGGTGTCTATGCTGTCTTAGCAGTATCAGATGGTGACAGGTGTCTTTGCTGTCTTAGCAGGATCAGATGGAGACAGGTGTCTATGCTGTCTTAGCAGGATCAGATGGTGACTGGTGTCTATGCTGTCTTAGCAGTATCAGATGGTGACAGGTGTCTATGCTGTTTTAACAGGATCAGATGGTGACTGGTGTCTATGCTGTCTTAGCAGGATCAGATGGTGACTGGTGTCTATGCTGTCTTAGCAGGATCAGATGGTGACAGGTGTCTATGCTGTCTTAGCAGGATCAGATGGTGACTGGTGTCTATGCTGTCTTAGCAGGATCAGATGGAGACAGGTGTCTATGCTGTCTTAGCAGGATCAGATGGAGACAGGTGTCTTTGCTGTCTTAGCAGGATCAGATGGAGACAGGTGTCTTTGCTGTCTTAGCAGGATCAGATGGTGACAGGTGTCTATGCTGTCTTAGCAGGATCAGATGGAGACAGGTGTCTATGCTGTCTTAGCAGGATCAGATGGTGACAGGTGTCTATGCTGTCTTAGCAGAATCAGATGGAGACAGGTGTCTATGCTGTCTTAGCAGGATCAGATGGAGACAGGTGTCTATGCTGTCTTAGCAGTATCAGATGGTGACAGGTGTCTATGCTGTCTTAGCAGGATCAGATGGTGACTGGTGTCTATGCTGTCTTAGCAGTATCAGATGGTGACAGGTGTCTATGCTGTCTTAGCAGGATCAGATGGTGACAGGTGTCTATGCTGTCTTAGCAGGATCAGATGGTGACTGGTGTCTATGCTGTTTTAGCAGTATCAGATGGTGACTGGTGTCTATGCTGTCTTAGCAGGATCAGATGGTGACTGGTGTCTATGCTGTCTTAGCAGGATCAGATGGTGACAGGTGTCTATGCTGTCTTAGCAGGATCAGATGGAGACAGGTGTCTTTGCTGTCTTAGCAGGATCAGATGGTGACTGGTGTCTATGCTGTCTTAGCAGGATCAGATGGTGACAGGTGTCTATGCTGTCTTAGCAGGATCAGATGGTGACTGGTGTCTATGCTGTCTTAGCAGGATCAGATGGAGACAGGTGTCTATGCTGTCTTAGCAGGATCAGATGGAGACAGGTGTCTTTGCTGTCTTAGCAGGATCAGATGGAGACAGGTGTCTTTGCTGTCTTAGCAGGATCAGATGGTGACAGGTGTCTATGCTGTCTTAGCAGGATCAGATGGAGACAGGTGTCTATGCTGTCTTAGCAGGATCAGATGGTGACAGGTGTCTATGCTGTCTTAGCAGGATAAAATGGTGACAGGTGTCTATGCTGTCTTAGCAGGATCAGATGGTGACAGGTGTCTATGCTGTTCTAGTTAAAACTAAAGGCAAGATGGAGCAACATACATTAGAGCTTTAGCACAAGGAAAGGGGAAGATAATGTGCAGCCAGACAACAAGATATTTGGTCAAACATTTTTTGGGTTGTTTTGTCTTTTAACCTTTATTTAACCTTTATTTAACCAGGCAAGTCAGTTAAGAAGAAATCCTTCTTTTCAATGACAGCCTAGGACCAGTGGGTTAACTGGTCTAGGATCAGTGGGTTAACTGGTCTAGGATCAGTGGGTTAACTGGTCTAGGAACAGTGGGTTAACTGGTCTAGGATCAGTGGGTTAACTGGTCTAGGATCAGTGGGTTAACTGGTCTAGGATCAGTGGGTTAACTGGTCTAGGAACAGTGGGTTAACTGGTCTAGGATCAGTGGGTTAACTGGTCTAGGATCAGTGGGTTAACTGGTCTAGGATCAGTGGGTTAACTGGTCTAGGATCAGTGGGTTAACTGGTCTAGGAACAGTGGGTTAACTGGTCTAGGATCAGTGGGTTAACTGGTCTAGGATCAGTGGGTTAACTGGTCTAGGATCAGTGGGTTAACTGGTCGAGGAACAGTGTGTTAACTGGTCGAGGAACAGTGTGTTAACTGGTCTAGGAACAGTGGGTTAACTGGTCTAGGATCAATGGGTTAACTGGTCTAGGAACAGTGGGTTAACTGGTCTAGGAACAGTGGGTTAACTGGTCTAGGAACAGTGGGTTAACTGGTCTAGGATCAGTGGGTTAACTGGTCTAGGAACAGTGGGTTAACTGGTCTAGGAACAGTGGGTTAACTGGAACAGTGGGTTAACTGGTCTAGGATTAGTGGGTTAACTGCCTTGTTCAGGGGCAGAATGACAGATTTGTATCTTGTCAGCTCAGGGATTTGAACTTGCAACCTTTCAGTAACTTTCCCAACGCTCTAACCTCTAGGCTACCTGCCAACGCTCTAACCACTAGGCTACCTGCCAACGCTCTAAGCTCTAGGCTACCTGCCCAACAATCTAACCACTAGGCTACTTGCCCAACGCTCTAACCTCTAGGCTACCTGCCAACGCTCTAACCACTAGGCTACCTGCCAACGCTCTAACCACTAGGCTACCTGCCAACGCTCTAACCACTAGGCTACTTGCCCAACGCTCTAACCACTAGGCTACCTGCCAACGCTCTAACCACTAGGCTACCTGCCCAACGCTCTAACCACCAGGCTACTTGCCCAACGCTCTAACCACTAGGCTACCTGCCAACGCTCTAACCACTAGGCTACCTGCCCAACGCTCTAACCTCTAGGCTACTTGCCCAACGCTCTAACCACCAGGCTACCAGCCAACGCTCTAACCACTAGGCTACCTGCCAACGCTCTAACCACTAGGCTACCTGCCCAATGCTCTAACCTCTAGGCTACTTGCCCAACGCTCTAATCAATAGGCTACCTGCCAACGCTCTAACCACTAGGCTACCTGCCCAATGCTCTAACCTCTAGGCTACTTGCCAAACGCTCTAACCACTAGGCTACCTGCCAACGCTCTAACCTCTAGGCTACCTGCCAACGCTCTAACCTCTAGGCTACTTGCCCAACGCTCTAACCACTTGGCTACCTGCCAACGCTCTAACCACTAGGCTACCTGCCAACGCTCTAACCACTAGGCTACCTGCCAACGCTCTAACCACTAGGCTACCTGCCAACGCTCTAACCACTAGGCTACCTGCCCAACGCTCTAACCACTAGGCTACCTGCCAACGCTCTAACCTCTAGGCTACTTGCCCAACGCTCTAACCTCTAGGCTACCTGCCAACGCTCTAACCACTAGGCTACCTGCCAACGCTCTAACCACTAGGCTACCTGCCCAACGCTCTAACCACTAGGCTACCTGCCCAACGCTCTAACCACTAGGCTACCTGCCCAACGCTCTAACCACTAGGCTACCTGCCAACGCTCTAACCTCTGGGCTACTTGCCCAACGCTCTAACCTCTAGGCTACCTGCCAACGCTCTAACCACTAGGCTACCTGCCAACGCTCTAACCACTAGGCTACCTGCCAACGCTCTAACCACCAGGCTACCTGCCCAACGCTCTAACCACTAGGCTACCTGCCCAACGCTCTAACCACCAGGCTACCTGCCCAACGCTCTAACCACCAGGCTACCTGCCAACGCTCTAACCACTAGGCTACCTGCCAACGCTCTAACCACTAGGCTACCTGTCCAACGCTCTAACCACTAGGCTACCTGCCAACGCTCTAACCACCAGGCTACCTGCCAACGCTCTAACCATCAGGCTACCTGCCAACGCTCTAACCACTAGGCTACCTGCCCAACGCTCTAACCACCAGGCTACCTGCCCAACGCTCTAACCACCAGGCTACCTGCCCAACGCTCTAACCACTAGGCTACCTGCCAACGCTCTAACCACCAGGCTACCTGCCCAACGCTCTAACCACTAGGCTACCTGCCAAACGCTCTAACCACCAGGCTACCTGCCAACGCTCTAACCACTAGGCTACCTGCCCAACGCTCTAACCACCAGGCTACCTGCCAACGCTCTAACCACCAGGCTACCTGCCAACGCTCTAACCACTAGGCTACCTGCCAACGCTCTAACCACTAGGCTACCTGCCAACGCTCTAACCACTAGGCTACCTGCCCAACGCTCTAACCACCAGGCTACCTGCCAACGCTCTAACCACTAGGCTACCTGCCAACGCTCTAACCACCAGGCTACCTGCCAACGCTCTAACCACCAGGCTACCTGCCAACGCTCTAACCACTAGGCTACCTGCCAACGCTCTAACCACTAGGCTACCTGCCAACGCTCTAACCACTAGGCTACCTGCCCAACGCTCTAACCTCTAGGCTACTTGCCCAACGCTCTAACCTCTAGGCTACCTGCCAACGCTCTAACCACTAGGCTACCTGCCAACGCTCTAACCACTAGGCTACCTGCCCAACGCTCTAACCACTAGGCTACCTGCCCAACGCTCTAACCACTAGGCTACCTGCCCAACGCTCTAACCACTAGGCTACCTGCCAACGCTCTAACCTCTAGGCTACTTGCCCAACGCTCTAACCTCTAGGCTACCTGCCAACGCTCTAACCACTAGGCTACCTGCCAACGCTCTAACCACTAGGCTACCTGCCAACGCTCTAACCACCAGGCTACCTGCCCAACGCTCTAACCACTAGGCTACCTGCCCAACGCTCTAACCACCAGGCTACCTGCCCAACGCTCTAACCACCAGGCTACCTGCCCAACGCTCTAACCACCAGGCTACCTGCCCAACGCTCTAACCACCAGGCTACCTGCCAACGCTCTAACCACTAGGCTACCTGCCAATGCTCTAACCACTAGGCTACCTGCCCAACGCTCTAACCACTAGGCTACCTGCCAACGCTCTAACCACCAGGCTACCTGCCAACGCTCTAACCACTAGGCTACCTGCCAACGCTCTAACCACTAGGCTACCTGCCCAACGCTCTAACCACCAGGCTACCTGCCCAACGCTCTAACCACCAGGCTACCTGCCCAACGCTCTAACCACTAGGCTACCTGCCAACGCTCTAACCACCAGGCTACCTGCCCAACGCTCTAACCACTAGGCTACCTGCCAAACGCTCTAACCACCAGGCTACCTGCCAACGCTCTAACCACTAGGCTACCTGCCCAACGCTCTAACCACCAGGCTACCTGCCAACGCTCTAACCACCAGGCTACCTGCCAACGCTCTAACCACTAGGCTACCTGCCAACGCTCTAACCACTAGGCTACCTGCCAACGCTCTAACCACTAGGCTACCTGCCCAACGCTCTAACCACCAGGCTACCTGCCAACGCTCTAACCACTAGGCTACCTGCCAACGCTCTAACCACCAGGCTACCTGCCAACGCTCTAACCACCAGGCTACCTGCCAACGCTCTAACCACTAGGCTACCTGCCAACGCTCTAACCACTAGGCTACCTGCCAACGCTCTAACCACTAGGCTACCTGCCCAACGCTCTAACCACCAGGCTACCTGCCAACGCTCTAACCACCAGGCTACCTGCCAACGCTCTAACCACCAGGCTACTTGCCCAACGCTCTAACCACTAGGCTACTTGCCCAACGCTCTAACCACCAGGCTACCTGCCAACGCTCTAACCACCAGGCTACTTGCCCAACGCTCTAACCACTAGGCTACCTGCCAACGCTCTAACCACCAGGCTACCTGCCAACGCTCTAACCACCAGGCTACCTGCCAACGCTCTAACCACTAGGCTACCTGCCAACGCTCTAACCACTAGGCTACCTGCCAACGCTCTAACCACCAGGCTACCTGCCCAACGCTCTAACCACTAGGCTACCTGCCAACGCTCTAACCACCAGGCTACCTGCCCAACGCTCTAACCACCAGGCTACCTGCCCAACGCTCTAACCACCAGGCTACCTGCCCAACGCTCTAACCACTAGGCTACCTGCCCAACGCTCTAACCACCAGGCTACCTGCCCAACGCTCTAACCACCAGGCTACCTGCCAACGCTCTAACCACCAGGCTACCTGCCAACGCTCTAACCACTAGGCTACCTGCCCAACGCTCTAACCACCAGGCTACCTGCCCAACGCTCTAACCACCAGGCTACCTGCCCACGCTCTAACCACTAGGCTACCTGCCAACGCTCTAACCACTAGGCTACCTGCCCAACGCTCTAACCTCTAGGCTACTTGCCCAACGCTCTAACCACCAGGCTACCAGCCAACGCTCTAACCACTAGGCTACCTGCCAACGCTCTAACCACTAGGCTACCTGCCCAATGCTCTAACCTCTAGGCTACTTGCCCAACGCTCTAATCAATAGGCTACCTGCCAACGCTCTAACCACTAGGCTACCTGCCCAATGCTCTAACCTCTAGGCTACTTGCCAAACGCTCTAACCACTAGGCTACCTGCCAACGCTCTAACCTCTAGGCTACCTGCCAACGCTCTAACCTCTAGGCTACTTGCCCAACGCTCTAACCACTTGGCTACCTGCCAACGCTCTAACCACTAGGCTACCTGCCAACGCTCTAACCACTAGGCTACCTGCCAACGCTCTAACCACTAGGCTACCTGCCAACGCTCTAACCACTAGGCTACCTGCCCAACGCTCTAACCACTAGGCTACCTGCCAACGCTCTAACCTCTAGGCTACTTGCCCAACGCTCTAACCTCTAGGCTACCTGCCAACGCTCTAACCACTAGGCTACCTGCCAACGCTCTAACCACTAGGCTACCTGCCCAACGCTCTAACCACTAGGCTACCTGCCCAACGCTCTAACCACTAGGCTACCTGCCCAACGCTCTAACCACTAGGCTACCTGCCAACGCTCTAACCTCTAGGCTACTTGCCCAACGCTCTAACCTCTAGGCTACCTGCCAACGCTCTAACCACTAGGCTACCTGCCAACGCTCTAACCACTAGGCTACCTGCCAACGCTCTAACCACCAGGCTACCTGCCCAACGCTCTAACCACTAGGCTACCTGCCCAACGCTCTAACCACCAGGCTACCTGCCCAACGCTCTAACCACCAGGCTACCTGCCCAACGCTCTAACCACCAGGCTACCTGCCCAACGCTCTAACCACCAGGCTACCTGCCAACGCTCTAACCACTAGGCTACCTGCCAACGCTCTAACCACTAGGCTACCTGTCCAACGCTCTAACCACTAGGCTACCTGCCAACGCTCTAACCACCAGGCTACCTGCCAACGCTCTAACCATCAGGCTACCTGCCAACGCTCTAACCACTAGGCTACCTGCCCAACGCTCTAACCACCAGGCTACCTGCCCAACGCTCTAACCACCAGGCTACCTGCCCAACGCTCTAACCACTAGGCTACCTGCCAACGCTCTAACCACCAGGCTACCTGCCCAACGCTCTAACCACTAGGCTACCTGCCAAACGCTCTAACCACCAGGCTACCTGCCAACGCTCTAACCACTAGGCTACCTGCCCAACGCTCTAACCACCAGGCTACCTGCCAACGCTCTAACCACCAGGCTACCTGCCAACGCTCTAACCACTAGGCTACCTGCCAACGCTCTAACCACTAGGCTACCTGCCAACGCTCTAACCACTAGGCTACCTGCCCAACGCTCTAACCACCAGGCTACCTGCCAACGCTCTAACCACTAGGCTACCTGCCAACGCTCTAACCACCAGGCTACCTGCCAACGCTCTAACCACCAGGCTACCTGCCAACGCTCTAACCACTAGGCTACCTGCCAACGCTCTAACCACTAGGCTACCTGCCAACGCTCTAACCACTAGGCTACCTGCCCAACGCTCTAACCTCTAGGCTACTTGCCCAACGCTCTAACCTCTAGGCTACCTGCCAACGCTCTAACCACTAGGCTACCTGCCAACGCTCTAACCACTAGGCTACCTGCCCAACGCTCTAACCACTAGGCTACCTGCCCAACGCTCTAACCACTAGGCTACCTGCCCAACGCTCTAACCACTAGGCTACCTGCCAACGCTCTAACCTCTAGGCTACTTGCCCAACGCTCTAACCTCTAGGCTACCTGCCAACGCTCTAACCACTAGGCTACCTGCCAACGCTCTAACCACTAGGCTACCTGCCAACGCTCTAACCACCAGGCTACCTGCCCAACGCTCTAACCACTAGGCTACCTGCCCAACGCTCTAACCACCAGGCTACCTGCCCAACGCTCTAACCACCAGGCTACCTGCCCAACGCTCTAACCACCAGGCTACCTGCCCAACGCTCTAACCACCAGGCTACCTGCCAACGCTCTAACCACTAGGCTACCTGCCAATGCTCTAACCACTAGGCTACCTGCCCAACGCTCTAACCACTAGGCTACCTGCCAACGCTCTAACCACCAGGCTACCTGCCAACGCTCTAACCACTAGGCTACCTGCCAACGCTCTAACCACTAGGCTACCTGCCCAACGCTCTAACCACCAGGCTACCTGCCCAACGCTCTAACCACCAGGCTACCTGCCCAACGCTCTAACCACTAGGCTACCTGCCAACGCTCTAACCACCAGGCTACCTGCCCAACGCTCTAACCACTAGGCTACCTGCCAAACGCTCTAACCACCAGGCTACCTGCCAACGCTCTAACCACTAGGCTACCTGCCCAACGCTCTAACCACCAGGCTACCTGCCAACGCTCTAACCACCAGGCTACCTGCCAACGCTCTAACCACTAGGCTACCTGCCAACGCTCTAACCACTAGGCTACCTGCCAACGCTCTAACCACTAGGCTACCTGCCCAACGCTCTAACCACCAGGCTACCTGCCAACGCTCTAACCACTAGGCTACCTGCCAACGCTCTAACCACCAGGCTACCTGCCAACGCTCTAACCACCAGGCTACCTGCCAACGCTCTAACCACTAGGCTACCTGCCAACGCTCTAACCACTAGGCTACCTGCCAACGCTCTAACCACTAGGCTACCTGCCCAACGCTCTAACCACCAGGCTACCTGCCAACGCTCTAACCACCAGGCTACCTGCCAACGCTCTAACCACCAGGCTACTTGCCCAACGCTCTAACCACTAGGCTACTTGCCCAACGCTCTAACCACCAGGCTACCTGCCAACGCTCTAACCACCAGGCTACTTGCCCAACGCTCTAACCACTAGGCTACCTGCCAACGCTCTAACCACCAGGCTACCTGCCAACGCTCTAACCACCAGGCTACCTGCCAACGCTCTAACCACTAGGCTACCTGCCAACGCTCTAACCACTAGGCTACCTGCCAACGCTCTAACCACCAGGCTACCTGCCCAACGCTCTAACCACTAGGCTACCTGCCAACGCTCTAACCACCAGGCTACCTGCCCAACGCTCTAACCACCAGGCTACCTGCCCAACGCTCTAACCACCAGGCTACCTGCCCAACGCTCTAACCACTAGGCTACCTGCCCAACGCTCTAACCACCAGGCTACCTGCCCAACGCTCTAACCACCAGGCTACCTGCCAACGCTCTAACCACCAGGCTACCTGCCAACGCTCTAACCACTAGGCTACCTGCCCAACGCTCTAACCACCAGGCTACCTGCCCAACGCTCTAACCACCAGGCTACCTGCCCACGCTCTAACCACTAGGCTACCTGCCAACGCTCTAACCACCAGGCTACCTGCCAACGCTCTAACCACCAGGCTACCTGCCCAACGCTCTAACCACTAGGCTACCTGCCAACGCTCTAACCACCAGGCTACCTGCCCAACGCTCTAACCACCAGGCTACCTGCCAACGCTCTAACCACCAGGCTACCTGCCCAACGCTCTAACCACCAGGCTACCTGCCCAACGCTCTAACCACCAGGCTACCTGCCCACGCTCTAACCACTAGGCTACCTGCCAACGCTCTAACCACTAGGCTACCTGCCCAACGCTCTAACCACTAGGCTACCTGCCCAACGCTCTAACCACCAGGCTACCTGCCAACGCTCTAACCACCAGGCTACCTGCCAACGCTCTAACCACTAGGCTACCTGCCAACGCTCTAACCACCAGGCTACCTGCCAACGCTCTAACCACAATGCTACCTGCCAACGCTCGAACCACTAGGCTACCTGCCAACGCTCTAACCACCAGGCTACCTGCCCAACGCTCTAACCACTAGGCTACCTGCCAACGCTCTAACCACCAGGCTACCTGCCCAACGCTCTAACCACTAGGCTACCTGCCCAACGCTCTAACCACCAGGCTACCTGCCAACGCTCTAACCACTAGGCTACCTGCCAACGCTCTAACCACTAGGCTACCTGCCCAACGCTCTAACCACCAGGCTACCTGCCCAACGCTCTAACCACCAGGCTACCTGCCCAACGCTCTAACCACCAGGCTACCTGCCAACGCTCTAACCACCAGGCTACCTGCCCAACGCTCTAACCACCAGGCTACCTGCCAACGCTCTAACCACCAGGCTACCTGCCAACGCTCTAACCACTAGGCTACCTGCCAACGCTCTAACCACCAGGCTACCTGCCCAACGCTCTAACCACTAGGCTACCTGCCAACGCTCTAACCACTAGGCTACCTGCCAACGCTCTAACCACCAGGCTACCTGCCAACGCTCTAACCACTAGGCTACCTGCCCAACGCTCTAACCACTAGGCTACCTGCCAACGCTCTAACCACTAGGCTACCTGCCAACGCTCTAACCACCAGGCTACCTGCCAACGCTCTAACCACTAGGCTACCTGCCAACGCTCTAACCACTAGGCTACCTGCCAACGCTCTAACCACCAGGCTACCTGCCCAACGCTCTAACCACCAGGCTACTTGCCAACGCTCTAACCACTAGGCTACCTGCCAACGCTCTAACCACTAGGCTACCTGCCAACGCTCTAACCACCAGGCTACCTGCCCAACGCTCTAACCACCAGGCTACCTGCCAACGCTCTAACCACCAGGCTACCTGCCCAACGCTCTAACCACCAGGCTACCTGCCCAACGCTCTAACCACTAGGCTACCTGCCAACGCTCTAACCACTAGGCTACCTGCCCAACGCTCTAACCACTAGGCTACCTGCCAACGCTCTAACCACTAGGCTACCTGCCAACGCTCTAACCACCAGGCTACCTGCCGCCCCGTCTTATGAGAGACCGCCAGTGTTTATATTAGAGAATGTGGTGCATTTAAGGAGTGACACATTTTAGTTGATCATGTTGTGAAAGGGAAGTTGTTTTTTGTTGGTTTTGAGCAAACTTGTCCTACTAAAACATACAATATATTTGTTGTCTTCAGGAAGAAGGTTCTACAGGCATTCGTTATTTCCATGTATATTTCGAGGTTGGACATTAGCACGTTTGGCACACTGAGTGGCGTCACCTCGTTAGTGAGTGTGTGTTACATGTTTGCTGACACAGGTGATATTTAAGAGAGTCTGGCCCACTGCTCCTGTTGAGTGATGTGGATGGTTAACACCTTTTAGTTGATTTTGCTTGATTTAAAGAAAACAATCCTCTATCCAATATTCTGTTTTCGTGTGACTCCACTTGTTGGTCGTTGATGGGGAAACTAAGCTCTCCTGAAGCATTGATCGTACAGACAATTTTATCGAAAAAATAGGTTAATCACTCGAGGATTTCATCATACACTAGTGACACCTGCTGGTCCAAATAATAATAACAGCCAAATGATTATAGATGACTTCGATATACGCCGTAGCTCGTGCACAGGGTCGCCTTGTCTTCTACCAAAACCAACACCAAACCAATCAGGTGGTTGTTCGATGATAGTAAGCTTTGGACGCCATTGACGTGCTTCTGATGAAGAGGGAAAAGCGTTGGCATACTGCTTCGAATAAACTTCTTAGTGATGTCGCCGCCTTGGAGCTTCTCTGATGTCAAAGTCAACATCACTACTTTGTGTCTTACTTCCTGTCTTTCAGTTTGGTGTTTGGTCCTCATACTGGGCCCTCATAGTGGGTCCTCATACTGGGCCCTCATAGTGGGTCCTCATACTGGGCCCTCATAGTGGGTCCTCATACTGGGCCCTCATAGTGGGTCCTCATACTGGGCCCTCATAGTGGGTCCTCATACTGGGCCCTCAAAGTGGGTCCTCATAGTGGGACCTCATAGTGGGCCCTCATACTGGGCCCTCAGACTGTGCCATCATACTGGGCCCTCATACTGGGTCTTCAAACTGGGCCCTCATAGTGGGCCATCATAGTGGGACCTCATACTGGACCCTCATAGTGGGTCTTCATACTGGACCCTCATAGTGGGTCTTCATACTGGGCCCTCATACTGGGCCCTCACAGTGGGCCCTCATACTGGACCCTCATAGTGGATCCTCATAGTGGGTCTTCATACTGGGCCCTCATACTGGGCCCTCATAGTGGGCCCTCATACTGGGCCCTCATAGTGGGACCTCATAGTGGGCCCACATTGTGGGTCCTCATAGTAGGCCCTCATAGTAGCCCCTCATAGTGGGCCCTCATAGTGGGCCCTCATAGTAGGCCCTCATAGTGGGCCCTCATATTGGGCCCTCATAGTGGACCCTCATACTGGGCCCTTATAGTGGGTCCTCATACGGGGGCCTCATAGTGGGCCCTCATAGTAGGCCCTCATAGTGGGCCCTCATAGTGGGTCCTCATACTGGGCCCTCATAGTGGGTCCTCATACTGGGCCCTCATAGTGGGTCCTCATACTGGGTCCTCATACTGGGCCCTCATAGTGGGCCCTCATAGTGGGTCCTCATACTGGGCCCTCATAGTGGGTCCTCATACTGGACCCTCATACTGGGCCCTTATAGTGGGCCCTCATAGTGGGCCCTCATACTGGGCCCTCATAGTGGGTCCTTATACTGGGCCCTCATAGTGGGTCCTCATAGTGGGCCCTCATAGTGGGCCCTCATAGTGGGTCCTCATAGTGGGACCTCATAGTGGGTCCTCATACTGGGCCCTCATAGTGGGTCCTCATACTGGGCCCTCATAGTGGGCCCTCATACTGGGCCCTCATAGTGGGTCCTCATACTGGGCCCTCATACTGGACCCTCATACTGGGCCCTCAGACTGTGCCCTCATACTGGGCCCTCAAACTGGGTCTTCATACTGGGCCCTCATAGTGGGCCATCATAGTGGGCCCTCATACTGGACCCTCATAGTGGGTCTTCATACTGGACCCTCATAGTGGGTCTTCATACTGGGCCCTCATACTGGGCCCTCATACTGGGCCCTCATAGTGGGCCCTCATACTGGACCCTCATAGTGGGTCCTCATAGTGGGCCATCATAGTGGGGGTCTTTTAGGTCCCAGTTGTTGTTAGTCAACTTGTGGGAATATCATAACCTAGAACCTTAGTGACTCCTCGTTACTTCACCATTCTGTTTCAGCAACATTTTGGGTTTCTTGTCTGGGAACAAAACGGGAAAGTTCAATGACGCCACAGATGAGCAAATATTCCAACTTATCTCTGTTTTCATGTTCGATATCAAACAGGATCATAATGTCTGTTTGCACAGAGGCTTGTTGTCTAGTTTTCAATATTCAAATAAACCTGTTAGTAACCCGTACAAAACGTCACGTGACATTCTTAAAACAACGGCATTCAATACTCAACTTTCTTCATTCTTAAAACAACGGCATTCAATACTCAACTTTCTTCATTCTTAAAACAACAGCATTCAATACTCAACTTTCTTCATTCTTAAAACAACAGCATTCAATACTCAACTTTCTTCATTCTTAAAACAACGGCATTCAATACTCAACTTTCTTCATTCTTAAAACAACAGCATTCAATACTCAACTTTCTTCATTCTTAAAACAACAGCATTCAATACTCAACTTTCTCCATTCTTAAAACAACAGCATTCAATACTCAACTTTCTCCATTCTTAAAACAACAGCATTCAATACTCAACTTTCTTCATTCTTAAAACAACAGCATTCAATACTCAACTTTCTTCATTCTTAAAACAACAGCATTCAATACTCAACTTTCTTCATTCTTAAAACAACAGCATTCAATACTCAACTTTCTTCATTCTTAAAACAACAGCATTCAATACTCAACTTTCTTCATTCTTAAAACAACAGCATTCAATACTCAACTTTCTTCATTCTTAAAACAACAGCATTCAATACTCAACTTTCTTCATTCTTAAAACAACAGCATTCAATACTCAACTTTCTTCATTCTTAAAACAACAGCATTCAATACTCAACTTTCTTCATTCTTAAAACAACAGCATTCAATACTCAACTTTCTTCATTCTTAAAACAACAGCATTCAATACTCAACTTTCTTCATTCTTAAAACAACAGCATTCAATACTCAACTTTCTTCATTCTTAAAACAACAGCATTCATTACTCAACTTTCTTCATCATTAAAGCCTGATAATGAGATGATGATCTGAATCAGCTGTCTTGGTCAAAACCAAGAATGTGCTCCTCTTTGGGTCCCCAGGACCAGGCCTGAGAAACCCTGCAGTCAATTGAATTAAAACAAAGTGGACTGGGTCCAATTGAGTTCAACTCCATAACTGCCGGTAAACCTGTCATGGCTCTGATCCAACCAGTTCCCATCACCATGACTGTCTGGTTGCGTCCCCAATGGAGCCCTATTCCTTATATAAGTCACTGTTTCTAGAAGTAGTGCACTATGTAGGGAATAGAGTTCCTTATATAAGTCACTGTTTCTAGAAGTAGTGCACTATGTAGGGAATAGAGTTCCTTATATAAGTCACTGTTTCTAGAAGTAGTGCACTATGTAGGGAATAGAGTTCCTTATATAAGTCACTGTTTCTAGAAGTAGTGCACTATGTAGGGAATAGAGTTCCTTATATAAGTCACTGTTTCTAGAAGTAGTGCACTATGTAGGGAATAGAGTTCCTTATATAAGTCACTGTTTCTAGAAGTAGTGCACTATGTAGGGAATAGAGTTCCTTATATAAGTCACTGTTTCCAGAAGTAGTGCACTATGTAGGGAATAGAGTTCCTTATATAAGTCACTGTTTCTAGAAGTAGTGCACTATGTAGGGAATAGAGTTCCTTATATACGTCACTGTTTCTAGAAGTAGTGCACTATGTAGGGAATAGAGTTCCTTATATAAGTCACTGTTTCTAGAAGTAGTGCACTATGTAGGGAATAGAGTGCCATTTTGACACTACCTCGGTTGACTTGACCCTGTTCCTGCTCCCCACTCACTCCTCCCTCTCAGTTAAACAAATAGAGACGTTCACTATCAGTTCGTTGGTCAACACCACCATGAGTGTCCTCAGCTACGTGTCCAGAGATACATATTCAGGACTTTTTAATTCCTCCTCCTCAGACTCCTCCCCTTATTCTGGACCAATCCTTGGTCTGAACTGGTTTTGATCATGTGTGTCGTCCCAGTGATTGAGAAGTGAACAATAATTTTTTTAACCCAAAGATCCTGATGAAATGTGGGATGATTCATTAAGTGGGAAGCAACCAAGTGGAGTCAGGAGGAGGAGTCAGGAGGAGGAGTCAGGTTTGACCAGGTTAGTGTTGTAACATGACTAGGGGATGGGTGAGGAGGAGGAGTCAGGCTTGACTAGGTTAGTGTTGAATAGGTTAGTGTTGCAACATGACTAGGGGATGGGTGAGGAGGAGGAGTCAGGAGGAGGAGTCAGGCTTGACTAGGTTAGTGTTGCAACATGACTAGGGGGATGGGTGAGGAGGAGGAGTCAGGCTTGACTAGGTTAGTGTTGTAACATGACTAGGGGATGGGTGAGGAGGAGGAGTCAGGCTTGACTAGGTTAGTGTTGCAACATGACTAGGGGGATGGGTGAGGAGGAGGAGTCAGGCTTGACTAGGTTAGTGTTGAATAGGTTAGTGTTGCAACATGACTAGGGGGATGGGTGAGGAGGAGGAGTCAGGAGGAGGAGTCAGGCTTGACTAGGTTAGTGTTGCAACATGACTAGGGGATGGGTGAGGAGGAGGAGTCAGGCTTGACTAGGTTAGTGTTGTAACATGACTAGGGGGATGGGTGAGGAGGAGGAGTCAGGCTTGACTAGGTTAGTGTTGTAACATGACTAGGGGGATGGGTAAGGAGGTGGAGTCAGGCTTGACTAGGTTAGTGTTGAATAGGTTAGTGTTGCAACATGACTAGGGGGATGGGTGAGGAGGAGGAGTCAGGCTTGACTAGGTTAGTGTTGAATAGGTTAGTGTTGCAACATGACTAGGGGATGGGTGAGGAGGAGGAGTCAGGAGGAGGAGTCAGGCTTGACTAGGTTAGTGTTGCAACATGACTAGGGGGATGGGTGAGGAGGAGGAGTCAGGCTTGACTAGGTTAGTGTTGTAACATGACTAGGGGGATGGGTAAGGAGGTGGAGTCAGGCTTGACTAGGTTAGTGTTGAATAGGTTAGTGTTGCAACATGACTAGGGGGATGGGTGAGGAGGAGGAGTCAGGCTTGACTAGGTTAGTGTTGCAACATGACGAGGGGATGGGTGAGGAGGAGGAGTCAGGCTTGACTAGGTTAGTGTTGACTAGGTTAGTGTTGTAACATGACGAGGGGGAGGAGTCAGGCTTGACTAGGTTAGTGTTGACTAGGTTAGTGTTGTAACATGACGAGGGGAGGAGTCAGGCTTGACTAGGTTAGTGTTGCAACATGACTAGGGGGATGGGTGAGGAGGAGGAGTAAGGAGGAGGAGTCAGGCTTGACTAGGTTAGTGTTGTAACATGACTAGGGGATGGGTGAGGAGGAGGAGTCAGGCTTGACTAGGTTAGTGTTGTAACATGACTAGGGGGATGGGTGAGGAGGAGGAGTCAGGCTTGACTAGGTTAGTGTTGTAACATGACTAGGGGGATGGGTGAATTCTGAATCAGTGTGTATTTAAGGGTAAGCAATTTTCAGACCTCCAGTTCCATTAGCAAGCTGTGATTGTGATATGAAGATGCAGAAGTCTGTCTCTGTCGTTCCTCTACTGTCGCTCCTCTGCCTGTGTGGGCTAGGAGTCACCAAAGGTCAAGGGGTAGAGGTCACTAAAGCTGTAGATTTCAAGACGGAAAACGAGGTGGTCAAAACACCAGCAGACGGAAAGACAGACGGACAGACAGACTCTGAGCCGGACCTCTGGGCTGAGCTGAGAGAGCTGAGAGACATGGTGGTGGAACAGAGAGTGGAACTGACTGTCACTCAAAGTCAACTGGAGGACGTGAAGACACAGAATTCAGGTAATAAGAGTTGCCACAATGCAAAAAAATGTCAATCTTACCTTGATGTTTTGTAATGTATTGAGGTAATGAAGATACATGTTTTGAGTCGGTCTCATTTACCCAGAAAATATATGTCCTTGTTTTGAGTCGGTCTCATTTACCCAGAAAATATATGTCCTTGTTTTGAGTCGGTCTCATTTACCCAGAAAATATATGTCCTTGTTTTGAGTCGGTCTCATTTACCCAGAAAATATATGTCCTTGTTTTGAGTCGGTCTCATTTACCCAGAAAATATATGTCCTTGTTTTGAGTTGGTCTCATTTACCCAGAAAATATATGTCCTTGTTTTGAGTCGGTCTCATTTACCCAGAAAATATATGTCCTTGTTTTGAGTCGGTCTCATTTACCCAGAAAATATATGTCCTTGTTTTGAGTCGGTCTCATTTACCCAGAAAATATATGTCCTTGTTTTGAGTTGGTCTCATTTACCCAGAAAATATATGTCCTTGTTTTGAGTCGGTCTCATTTACCCAGAAAATATATGTCCTTGTTTTGAGTCGGTCTCATTTACCCAGAAAATATATGTCCTTGTTTTGAGTCGGTCTCATTTACCCAGAAAATATATGTCCTTGTTTTGAGTTGGTCTCATTTACACAGAAAATATATGTCCTTGTTTTGAGTCGGTCTCATTTACCCAGAAAATATATGTCCTTGTTTTGAGTCGGTCTCATTTACCCAGAAAATATATGTCCTTGTTAGGAATCAGACACCACAGACCCATATTAATACCAGGTGATAACTTCAGATGGTATGAATCAGACAACACAGACCCATATTAATACCAGGTGATAACTTCAGATGGTATGAATCAGACAACACAGACCCATATTAATACCAGGTGATAACTTCAGATGGTAGGAATCAGACACCACAGACCCATATTAATACCAGGTGATAACTTCAGATGGTAGGAATCAGACAACACAGACCCATATTAATACCAGGTGATAACTTCAGATGGTAGGAATCAGACACCACAGACCCATATTAATACCAGGTGATAACTTCAGATGGTAGGAATCAGACAACACAGACCCATATTAATACCAGGTGATAACTTCAGATGGTAGGAATCAGACAACACAGACCCATATTAATACCAGGCGATAACTTCAGATGGTAGGAATCAGACACCACAGACCCATATTAATACCAGGTGATAACTTCAGATGGTAGGAATCAGACAACACAGACCCATATTAATACCAGGTGATAACTTCAGATGGTAGGAATCAGACAACACAGACCCATATTAATACCAGGTGATAACTTCAGATGGTAGGAATCAGACACCACAGACCCATATTAATACCAGGTGATAACTTCAGATGGTAGGAATCAGACACCACAGACCCATATTAATACCAGGTGATAACTTTAGATGGTAGGAATCAGACACCACAGACCCATATTAATACCAGGTGATAACTTCAGATGGTAGGAATCAGACACCACAGACCCATATTAATACCAGGTGATAACTTCAGATGGTAGGAATTAGACAACACAAGACCCATATTAATACCAGGTGATAACTTCAGATGGTAGGAATCAGACACCACAGACCCATATTAATACCAGGTGATAACTTCAGATGGTAGGAATCAGACACCACAGACCCATATTAATACCAGGTGATAACTTCAGATGGTAGGAATTAGACAACACAAGACCCATATTAATACCAGGTGATAACTTCAGATGGTAGGAATCAGACAACACAGACCCATATTAATACCAGGTGATAACTTCAGATGGTAGGAATCAGACACCACAGACCCATATTAATACCAGGTGATAACTTCAGATGGTAGGAATTAGACAACACAAGACCCATATTAATACCAGGTGATAACTTCAGATGGTAGGAATCAGACAACACAGACCCATATTAATACCAGGTGATAACTTCAGATGGTAGGAATCAGACAACACAGACCCATATTAATACCAGGTGATAACTTCAGATGGTAGGAATTAGACAACACAGACCCATATTAATACCAGGTGATAACTTCAGATGGTAGGAATCAGACAACACAGACCCATATTAATACCAGGCGATAACTTCAGATGGTAGGAATCAGACACCACAGACCCATATTAATACCAGGTGATAACTTCAGATGGTAGGAATCAGACAACACAGACCCATATTAATACCAGGTGATAACTTCAGATGGTAGGAATCAGACACCACAGACCCATATTAATACCAGGTGATAACTTCAGATGGTAGGAATCAGACACCACAGACCCATATTAATATCAGGTGATAACTTCAGATGGTAGGAATCAGACACCACAGACCCATATTAATACCAGGTGATAACTTCAGATGGTAGGAATCAGACACCACAGACCCATATTAATACCAGGTGATAACTTTAGATGGTAGGAATCAGACACCACAGACCCATATTAATACCAGGTGATAACTTCAGATGGTCGGAATCAGACAACACAGACCCATATTAATACCAGGCGATAACTTCAGATGGTAGGAATCAGACACCACAGACCCATATTAATACCAGGTGATAACTTCAGATGGTAGGAATCAGACACCACAGACCCATATTAATACCAGGTGATAACTTCAGATGGTATAGGAATCAGACAACACAGACCCATATTAATACCAGGTGATAACTTCAGATGGTAGGAATCAGACACCACAGACCCATATTAATACCAGGTGATAACTTCAGATGGTAGGAATCAGACACCACAGACCCATATTAATATCAGGTGATAACTTCAGATGGTAGGAATCAGACACCACAGACCCATATTAATACCAGGTGATAACTTCAGATGGTAGGAATCAGACACCACAGACCCATATTAATACCAGGTGATAACTTCAGATGGTAGGAATCAGACACCACAGACCCATATTAATACCAGGCGATAACTTCAGATGGTATGAATCAGACACCACAGACCCATATTAATACCAGGTGATAACTTCAGATGGTAGGAATAAGACACCACAGACCCATATTAATACCAGGTGATAACTTCAGATGGTAGGAATCAGACACCACAGACCCATATTAATACCAGGTGATAACTTCAGATGGTAGGAATCAGACACCACAGACCCATATTAATACCAGGTGATAACTTCAGATGGTAGGAATCAGACAACACAGACCCATATTAATACCAGGTGATAACTTCAGATGGTAGGAATCAGACACCACAGACCCATATTAATACCAGGTGATAACTTCAGATGGTAGGAATCAGACACCACAAACCCATATTAATACCAGGTGATAACTTCAGATGGTAGGAATCAGACACCACAGACCCATATTAATACCAGGTGATAACTTCAGATGGTAGGAATCAGACACCACAGACCCATATTAATACCAGGTGATAACTTCAGATGGTAGGAATCAGACAACACAGACCCATATTAATACCAGGTGATAACTTCAGATGGTAGGAATCAGACACCACAGACCCATATTAATACCAGGTGATAACTTCAGATGGTAGGAATCAGACAACACAGACCCATATTAATACCAGGTGATAACTTCAGATGGTAGGAATCAGACACCACAGACCCATATTAATACCAGGTGATAACTTCAGATGGTAGGAATCAGACAACACAGACCCATATTAATACCAGGTGATAACTTCAGATGGTAGGAATCAGACAACACAGACCCATATTAATACCAGGTGATAACTTCAGATGGTAGGAATCAGACACCACAGACCCATATTAATACCAGGTGATAACTTTAGATGGTAGGAATCAGACACCACAGACCCATATTAATACCAGGTGATAACTTCAGATGGTAGGACTCAGACACCACAGACCCATATTAATACCAGGTGATAACTTCAGATGGTAGGAATCAGACACCACAGACCCATATTAATACCAGGCGATAACTTCAGATGGTAGGAATCAGACAACACAGACCCATATTAATACCAGGTGATAACTTCAGATGGTAGGAATCAGACAACACCATACCATATTAATACCAGGTGATAACTTCAGATGGTAGGAATCAGACAACACAGACCCATATTAATACCAGGTGATAACTTCAGATGGTATGAATCAGACAACACCATACCATATTAATACCAGGTGATAACTTCAGATGGTAGGAATCAGACAACACAGACCCATATTAATACCAGGTGATAACTTCAGATGGTAGGAATCAGACACCACAGACCCATATTAATACCAGGTGATAACTTCAGATGGTAGGAATCAGACACCACAGACCCATATTAATACCAGGTGTAAATGGGGTCAATAAGAGTTGTTGTGTTGTTTATTCCAGAGATGGAGTTCAGGCTGAGAACTGCAGAGGACCAGGTGAAGCTACTGAAGGCTGAGAATCAAGGTAAAACAAGAGATTCTGGTGAATCTGTGATTTGGGTAATGTATTTGAACCAATATTGTGTATTTATTTATTGATCGTACCGCATGATTTCAATCCCTTTCTGATTGCACACCTTTTGATTTGATCAAACCTTCAATGTTTGCCCATGGTGGAAGAGGTCAGAAAGGGACAGGTTGAACCTCAATGCCAAACCTTTAGTGTTTGCCCATGGTGGAAGAGGTCAGAAAGGGACAGGTTGAACCTCAATGCCAAAACATTCAGGACATAGAGCTGTACCAAGTGGACCCATGTTGGAAGAGGTCAGAAAGGGACAGGTTGAACCTCAATGCCAAAACATTCAGGACATAGAGCTGTACCAAGTGGACCCATGTTGCATACCCCACCCTACCATGAGACTCCCATGTCTCCATCACTGAAAAACAATCATGGAGGACTTTGAAATCATTTGAAAGCCGACAAACAGGGTTGTTAAACTATTCTATGACTTATTTTTTTTTTTTTTTATGTTTAATTGTTGAATTTTTAACATGAATGATCTTAAAACACATTCACTGGGATTTTCCCATTTTCCTACATGATGTACCTTAGACCCTATTTGACATAGAGGTGTCTGTGTTGTGCCTGTCATCGGTTCAGAGGTGTCTGTGTTGTGCCTGTCATCGGTTCAGAGGTGTCTGTGTTGTGCCTGTCATCGGTTCAGAGGTGTCTGTGTTGTGCCTGTCATCGGTTCAGAGGTGTCTGTGTTGTGCCTGTCATCGGTTCAGAGGTGTCTGTGTTGTGCCTGTCATCGGTTCAGAAGTGTCTGTGTTGTGCCTGTCATCGGTTCAGAGGTGTCTGTGTTGTGCCTGTCATCGGTTCAGAGGTGTCTGTGTTGTGCCTGTCATCGGTTCAGAGGTGTCTGTGTTGTGCCTGTCATCGGTTCAGAGGTGTCTGTGTTGTGCCTGTCATCGGTTCAGAGGTGTCTGTGTTGTGCCTGTCATCGGTTCAGAAGTGTCTGTGTTGTGCCTGTCATCGGTTCAGAGGTGTCTGTGTTGTGCCTGTCATCGGTTCAGAGGTGTCTGTGTTGTGCCTGTCATCGGTTCAGAGGTGTCTGTGTTGTGCCTGTCATCGGTTCAGAGGTGTCTGTGTTGTGCCTGTCATCGGTTCAGAGGTGTCTGTGTTGTGCCTGTCATCGGTTTAGACACAGCACACTGTTGAATACAGGATGGGTGTCATTTCAATCATAGAAATATAATGAAAAGAATGGACCTATCCCTTTAAACCACTTTATGTTAGCTGGTACCACATTTCACATTTAAAATGAATAGAAACCTTAACTTCCATTTACTACCAGAACGATGGATCCCGGTCCACCCACTGTTGAATGGCAACTTGAATGTGAAAGTCAATTCTATTATCTATGTTTCTATTTATTTATTCATCTGTGTATTGATTTATCCATACGTTGTGTTTTAGTAATCGATTAGTGTATTGATTTATCCACACATTGTGTTTTAGTAATCGATTAGTGTATTAATTTATCCATACGTTGTGTTTTAGTAATCGATTAGTGTATTGATTTATCCACACGTTGTGTTTTAGTAATCGATTAGTGTATTGATTTATCCACACGTTGTGTTTTAGTAATCGATTAGTGTATTAATTTATCCACACGTTGTGTTTTAATAAACTATTAGTGTATTCATTTATCCACACGTTGTGTTTTAGTAATCGATTAGTGTATTAATTTATCCACACGTTGTGTTTTAGTAATCGATTAGTGTATTAATTTATCCACACGTTGTGTTTTAGTAATCGATTAGTGTATTCATTTATCCACACGTTGTGTTTTAGTAATCGATTAGTGTATTAATTTATCCACACGTTGTGTTTTAGTAATCGATTAGTGTATTAATTTATCCACACGTTGTGTTTTAATAAACTATTAGTGTATTGATTTATCCACACGTTGTGTTTTAATAAACTATTAGTGTATTGATTGATGGATTGAGCTCTCTGGTTCCAGCCCTGGAGATGAGGACTGTTGACGTCAGCTACAACCAGGTGGAACTACAGAAGACTGAGCTGGAGGAGCTGGAGAGACAGAACACAGGTAGAGAAGAGAGAGAACACAGGTAGAGGAGAGAGAGAACACAGGTAGAGGAGAGAGAGAACACAGGTAGAGGAGAGAGAGAACACAGGTAGAGGAGAGAGAGAACACAGGTAGAGGAGAGAGAGAGAGAGAGAGAACACGGGTAGAGGAGAGAGAGAGAGACAGAACACAGGTAGAGAAGAGAGAGAACACAGGTAGAGGAGAGAGAGAGAGAGAGAACACGGGTAGAGGAGAGAGAGAGAGACAGAACACAGGTAGAGAAGAGAGAGAACACAGGTAGAGGAGAGAGAGAGAGAGAGAGAACACAGGTAGAGAAGAGAGAGAACACAGGTAGAGGAGTGAGAGAACACAGGTAGAGAAGAGAGAGAACACAGGTAGAGAAGAGAGAGAACACAGGTAGAGAAGAGAGAGAACACAGGTAGAGAAGAGAGAGAACACAGGTAGAGAAGAGAGAGAACACAGGTAGAGAAGAGAGAGAACACAGGTAGAGAAGAGAGAGAACACAGGTAGAGAAGAGAGAGAACACAGGTAGAGAAGAGAGAGAACACAGGTAGAGAAGAGAGAGAACACAGGTAGAGGAGAGAGAGAAAGAACACAGGTAGAGGAGAAGAAGAGAGAGAGCACAGGTAGAGGAGAAGAAGAGAGAGAACACAGGTAGAGGAGAAGAAGAAAGAGAACACAGGTAGAGAAGAAGAAGAGAGAGAACACAGGTAGAGGAGAAGAAGAGAGAGAGCACAGGTAGAGGAGAAGAAGAGAGAGAACACAGGTAGAGGAGAAGAAGAGAGAGAACACAGGTAGAGAAGAGAGAGAAAGAACACAGGTAGAGGAGAAGAAGAGAGAGAGCACAGGTAGAGGAGAAGAAGAGAGAGAACACAGGTAGAGAAGAGAGAGAAAGAACACAGGTAGAGGAGAAGAAGAGAAAGAACACAGGTAGAGGAGAAGAAGAGAGAGAACACAGGTAGAGAAAAGAGAGAAAGAACACAGGTAGAGGAGAAGAAGAGAGAGAGCACAGGTAGAGGAGAAGAAGAGAGAGAACACAGGTAGAGAAGAGAGAGAAAGAACACAGGTAGAGGAGAAGAAGAGAGAGAGCACAGGTAGAGGAGAAGAAGAGAGAGAACACAGGTAGAGAAGAGAGAGAAAGAACACAGGTAGAGGAGAAGAAGAGAAAGAACACAGGTAGAGGAGAAGAAGTGAGAGAACACAGGTAGAGGAGAAGAAGAGAGAGAACACAGGTAGAGAAGAGAGAGAGAAAGAACACAGGTAGAGGAGAAGAAGAGAGAGAGCACAGGTAGAGGAGAAGAAGAGAGAGAACACAGGTAGAGGAGAAGAAGAGAGAGAACACAAGTAGAGGAGAAGAAGAAAGAGAACACAGGTAGAGGAGAAGAAAGGAGAGAACACAGGTAGAGAAGAGAGAGAAAGAACACAGGTAGAGGAGAAGAAGAGAAAGAACACAGGTAGAGGAGAAGAAGAGAGAGAACACAGGTAGAGGAGAAGAAGAGAGAGAACACAGGTAGAGGAGAAGAAGAGAGAGAACACAGGTAGAGAAGAGAGAGAAAGAACACAGGTAGAGGAGAAGAAGAGAAAGAACACAGGTAGAGGAGAAGAAGAGAGAGAACACAGGTAGAGGAGAAGAAGAGAAAGAACACAGGTAGAGGAGAAGAAGAGAGAGAACACAGGTAGAGGAGAAGAAGAGAGAGAACACAGGTAGAGAAGAGAGAGAAAGAACACAGGTAGAGAAGAGAGAGAAAGAACACAGGTAGAGGAGAAGAAGAGAGAGAGCACAGGTAGAGGAGAAGAAGAGAGAGAACACAGGTAGAGGAGAAGAAGAGAGAGAACACAGGTAGAGAAGAGAGAGAAAGAACACAGGTAGAGGAGAAGAAGAGAAAGAACACAGGTAGAGGAGAAGAAGAGAAAGAACACATGTAGAGGAGAAGAAGAGAGAGAACACAGGTAGAGCAGAAGAAGAGAGAGAACACAGGTAGAGAAGAGAGAGAAAGAACACAGGTAGAGGAGAAGAAGAGAGCACAGGTAGAGGAGAAGAAGAGAAAGAACACAGGTAGAGGAGAAGAAGAGAGAGAACACAGGTAGAGGAGAAGAAGAGAAAGAACACAGGTAGAGGAGAAGAAGAGAGAGAACACAGGTAGAGGAGAAGAAGAGAGAGAACACAGGTAGAGAAGAGAGAGAAAGAACACAGGTAGAGAAGAGAGAGAAAGAACACAGGTAGAGGAGAAGAAGAGAGAGAGCACAGGTAGAGGAGAAGAAGAGAGAGAACACAGGTAGAGGAGAAGAAGAGAGAAACACAGGTAGAGAAGAGAGAGAAAGAACACAGGTAGAGTAGAAGAAGAGAAAGAACACAGGTAGAGGAGAAGAAGAGAAAGAACACAGGTAGAGGAGAAGAAGAGAGAGAACACAGGTAGAGCAGAAGAAGAGAGAGAACACAGGTAGAGAAGAGAGAGAAAGAACACAGGTAGAGGAGAAGAAGAGAGAGAGCACAGGTAGAGGAGAAGAAGAGAAAGAACACAGGTAGAGGAGAAGAAGAGAGAGAACACAGGTAGAGGAGAAGAAGAGAGAGAACACAGGTAGAGAAGAGAGAGAAAGAACACAGGTAGAGGAGAAGAAGAGAGAGAGCACAGGTAGAGGAGAAGAAGAGAGAGAACACAGGTAGAGGAGAAGAAGAGAGAGAACACAGGTAGAGAAGAGAGAGAAAGAACACAGGTAGAGGAGAAGAAGAGAAAGAACACAGGTAGAGGAGAAGAAGAGAGAGAACACAGGTAGAGGAGAAGAAGAGAGAGAACACAGGTAGAGAAGAGAGAGAACACAGGTAGAGAAGAGAGAGAACACAGGTAGAGAAGAGAGAGAACACAGGTAGAGAAGAGAGAGAACACAGGTAGAGAAGAGAGAGAACACAGGTAGAGAAGAGAGAGAACACAGGTAGAGAAGAGAGAGAACACAGGTAGAGAAGAGAGAGAACACAGGTAGAGAAGAGAGAGAACACAGGTAGAGAAGAGAGAGAACACAGGTAGAGAAGAGAGAGAACACAGGTAGAGAAGAGAGAGAACACAGGTAGAGGAGAGAGAGAAAGAACACAGGTAGAGGAGAAGAAGAGAGAGAGCACAGGTAGAGGAGAAGAAGAGAGAGAACACAGGTAGAGGAGAAGAAGAAAGAGAACACAGGTAGAGAAGAAGAAGAGAGAGAACACAGGTAGAGGAGAAGAAGAGAGAGAGCACAGGTAGAGGAGAAGAAGAGAGAGAACACAGGTAGAGGAGAAGAAGAGAGAGAACACAGGTAGAGAAGAGAGAGAAAGAACACAGGTAGAGGAGAAGAAGAGAGAGAGCACAGGTAGAGGAGAAGAAGAGAGAGAACACAGGTAGAGAAGAGAGAGAAAGAACACAGGTAGAGGAGAAGAAGAGAAAGAACACAGGTAGAGGAGAAGAAGAGAGAGAACACAGGTAGAGAAGAGAGAGAAAGAACACAGGTAGAGGAGAAGAAGAGAGAGAGCACAGGTAGAGGAGAAGAAGAGAGAGAACACAGGTAGAGAAGAGAGAGAAAGAACACAGGTAGAGGAGAAGAAGAGAGAGAGCACAGGTAGAGGAGAAGAAGAGAGAGAACACAGGTAGAGAAGAGAGAGAAAGAACACAGGTAGAGGAGAAGAAGAGAAAGAACACAGGTAGAGGAGAAGAAGAGAGAGAACACAGGTAGAGGAGAAGAAGAGAGAGAACACAGGTAGAGAAGAGAGAGAGAAAGAACACAGGTAGAGGAGAAGAAGAGAGAGAGCACAGGTAGAGGAGAAGAAGAGAGAGAACACAGGTAGAGGAGAAGAAGAGAGAGAACACAAGTAGAGGAGAAGAAGAAAGAGAACACAGGTAGAGGAGAAGAAAGGAGAGAACACAGGTAGAGAAGAGAGAGAAAGAACACAGGTAGAGGAGAAGAAGAGAAAGAACACAGGTAGAGGAGAAGAAGAGAGAGAACACAGGTAGAGGAGAAGAAGAGAGAGAACACAGGTAGAGGAGAAGAAGAGAGAGAACACAGGTAGAGAAGAGAGAGAAAGAACACAGGTAGAGGAGAAGAAGAGAAAGAACACAGGTAGAGGAGAAGAAGAGAGAGAACACAGGTAGAGGGAGAAGAAGAGAAAGAACACAGGTAGAGGAGAAGAAGAGAGAGAACACAGGTAGAGGAGAAGAAGAGAGAGAACACAGGTAGAGAAGAGAGAGAAAGAACACAGGTAGAGAAGAGAGAGAAAGAACACAGGTAGAGGAGAAGAAGAGAGAGAGCACAGGTAGAGGAGAAGAAGAGAGAGAACACAGGTAGAGGAGAAGAAGAGAGAGAACACAGATAGAGAAGAGAGAGAAAGAACACAGGTAGAGGAGAAGAAGAGAAAGAACACAGGTAGAGGAGAAGAAGAGAAAGAACACAGGTAGAGGAGAAGAAGAGAGAGAACACAGGTAGAGCAGAAGAAGAGAGAGAACACAGGTAGAGAAGAGAGAGAAAGAACACAGGTAGAGGAGAAGAAGAGAGCACAGGTAGAGGAGAAGAAGAGAAAGAACACAGGTAGAGGAGAAGAAGAGAGAGAACACAGGTATAGGAGAAGAAGAGAAAGAACACAGGTAGAGGAGAAGAAGAGAGAGAACACAGGTAGAGGAGAAGAAGAGAGAGAACACAGGTAGAGAAGAGAGAGAAAGAACACAGGTAGAGAAGAGAGAGAAAGAACACAGGTAGAGGAGAAGAAGAGAGAGAGCACAGGTAGAGGAGAAGAAGAGAGAGAACACAGGTAGAGGAGAAGAAGAGAGAGAACACAGGTAGAGAAGAGAGAGAAAGAACACAGGTAGAGGAGAAGAAGAGAAAGAACACAGGTAGAGGAGAAGAAGAGAAAGAACACAGGTAGAGGAGAAGAAGAGAGAGAACACAGGTAGAGCAGAAGAAGAGAGAGAACACAGGTAGAGAAGAGAGAGAAAGAACACAGGTAGAGGAGAAGAAGAGAGAGAGCACAGGTAGAGGAGAAGAAGAGAAAGAACACAGGTAGAGGAGAAGAAGAGAGAGAACACAGGTAGAGGAGAAGAAGAGAGAGAACACAGGTAGAGAAGAGAGAGAAAGAACACAGGTAGAGGAGAAGAAGAGAGAGAGCACAGGTAGAGGAGAAGAAGAGAGAGAACACAGGTAGAGGAGAAGAAGAGAGAGAACACAGGTAGAGAAGAGAGAGAAAGAACACAGGTAGAGGAGAAGAAGAGAAAGAACACAGGTAGAGGAGAAGAAGAGAGAGAACACAGGTAGAGGAGAAGAAGAGAGAGAACACAGGTAGAGAAGAGAGAGAAAGAACACAGGTAGAGGAGAAGAAGAGAGAGAGCACAGGTAGAGGAGAAGAAGAGAGAGAACACAGGTAGAGGAGAAGAAGAGAGAGAACACAGGTAGAGAAGAGAGAGAAAGAACACAGGTAGAGGAGAAGAAGAGAAAGAACACAGGTAGAGGAGAAGAAGAGAGAGAACACAGGTAGAGGAGAAGAAGAGAGAGAACACAGGTAGAGAAGAGAGAGAAAGAACACAGGTAGAGGAGAAGAAGAGAGAGAGCACAGGTAGAGGAGAAGAAGAGAGAGAACACAGGTAGAGGAGAAGAAGAGAGAGAACACAGGTAGAGGAGAAGAAGAAAGAGAACACAGGTAGAGGAGAAGAAAGGAGAGAACACAGGTAGAGAAGAGAGAGAAAGAACACAGGTAGAGGAGAAGAAGAGAAAGAACACAGGTAGAGGAGAAGAAGAGAGAGAACACAGGTAGAGGAGAAGAAGAGAGAGAACACAGGTAGAGGAGAAGAAGAGAGAGAACACAGGTAGAGAAGAGAGAGAAAGAACACAGGTAGAGGAGAAGAAGAGAGAGAGCACAGGTAGAGGAGAAGAAGAGAGAGAACACAGGTAGAGGAGAAGAAGAAAGAGAACACAGGTAGAGGAGAAGAAAGGAGAGAACACAGGTAGAGAAGAGAGAGAGAGAACACAGGTAGAGATGGAGGATGAGCTGAAGAAAGAGAACAGGTAGAGGACTGGAGGACAGAGAACAGGTAGAGGATTGGAGGACAGAGAACAGGTAGAGGAGGACTAGAGGACAGAGAACAGGTAGAGGATTGGAGGACAGAGAACAGGTAGAGGATTGGAGGACAGAGAACAGGTAGAGGATTGGAGGACAGAGAACAGGTAGAGGACTAGAGGACAGAGAACAGGTAGAGGATTGGAGGACAGAGAACAGGTAGAGGATTGGAGGACAGAGAACAGGTAGAGGACTGGAGGACAGAGAACAGGTAGAGGACAGAGAACAGGTAGAGGACTCGAGGACAGAGAACAGGTAGAGGACTGGAGGACAGAGAACAGGTAGAGGACAGAGAACAGGTAGTGGACTAGAGGACAGAGAACAGGAAGAGGACTGGAGGACAGAGAACAGGTAGAGGACTGGAGGACAGAGAATAGGTAGAGGACTGGAGGACAGAGAACATGTAGAGGACTGGAGGACAGAGAACAGGTAGAGGAGTGGAGGACAGAGAACAGGTAGAGGACTGGAGGACAGAGAACAGGTAGAGGACTGGAGGACAGAGAACAGGTAGAGGACTGGAGGACAGAGAACAGGTAGAGGACTGGAGGAGAGAGAACAGGTAGAGGACTGGAGGACAGAGAACAGGTAGAGGACTGGAGGACAGAGAACAGGTAGAGGAGGACTGGAGGACAGAGACCAGGTAGAGGAGTGGAGGACAGAGAACAGGTAGAGGACTGGAGGACAGAGAACAGGTAGAGGACAGAGAACAGGTAGAGGACTGGAGGACAGAGAACAGGTAGAGGATTGGAGGACAGAGAACAGGTAGAGGACAGAGAACAGGTAGAGGACTGGAGGACAGAGAACAGGTAGAGGACTGGAGGACGGAGAACAGGTAGAGGAGTGGAGGACAGAGAACAGGTAGAGGAGGACTGGAGGACAGAACAGGTAGAGGACTGGAGGACAGAGAACAGGTAGAGGACAGAGAACAGGTAGAGGAGGACTGGAGGACAGAGAACAGCTGGAGGACTGGAGGACAGAGAACAGGTAGAGGAGGACTGGAGGACAGAACAGGTAGAGGACTGGAGGACAGAGAACAGGTAGAGGATTGGAGGACAGAGAACAGGTAGAGAACTGGAGGACAGAGAACAGGTAGAGGACTGGAGGACAGAGAACAGGTAGAGGACTGGAGGACAGAGAACAGGTAGAGGACTGGAGGACAGAGAACAGGTAGAGGATTAGAGGACAGAGAACAGGTAGAGGACTGGAGGACAGAGAACAGGTAGAGGACTGGAGGACAGAGAACAGGAAGCGGACAGAGAACAGGTAGAGGAGTGGAGGACAGAGAACAGGAAGAGGACTGGAGGACAGAGAACAGGTAGAGGACTGGACGACAGAGAACATGTAGAGGACTGGAGGACAGAGAGCAGGTAGAGAGGACTGGAGGACAGAGACCAGGTAGAGGACAGAGAACAGGTAGAGGACTAGAGGACAGAGAACAGGTAGAGGACAGAGAACAGGTAGAGGACTGGAGGACAGAGAACAGGTAGAGGACAGAGAACAGGTAGAGGACAGAGAACAGGTAGAGGACAGAGAACAGGTAGAGGACAGAGAACAGGTAGAGAGGACTGGAGGACAGAGAACAGGTAGAGGACAGAGAACAGGTAGAGGACTGGAGGACAGAGAACAGGTAGAGGACTGGAGGACAGAGAACAGGTAGAGGACAGAGAACAGGTAGAGGAGTGGAGGACAGAGAACAGGAAGAGGACTGGAGGACAGAGAACAGGTAGAGGACAGAGAACAGGTAGAGGAGGACTGGAGGACAGAGAACAGCTGGAGGACTGAAGGACAGAGAACAGGTAGAGGAGGACTGGAGGACAGAACAGGTAGAGGACTGGAGGACAGAGAACAGGTAGAGGACTGGAGGTTAAGTTGCCATTGTAACTAAAGCATTACAACCACAAACTGTTGTCTGACCATTTAAACTCTTGCTACGTAAGCTTAACTTTCTGAACATTCGAGACGTGTAGTCCACTTGTCATTCCAATCTCCTTGCATTAGCGTAGCCTTTTCTGTAGCCTGTCAACTATGTGTCTGTCTATCCCTGTTCTCTCCTCTCTGCACAGACCATACAAACGCTGCACACCACAAGCGTGGCCGCGACCACCCTATTCTGGTGGTCCCAGCGCGTACGACCCACGTGGAGTTCCAGGTCTCCGGTAGCCTCTGGAACTGCCGATCTGCGGCCAACAAGGCAGAGTTCATCTCAGCCTATGCCTCCCTCCAGTCCCTTGACTTCTTGGCACTGACGGAAACATGGATCACCACAGATAACACTGCTACTCCTACTGCTCTCTCCTCGTCCGCCCACGTGTTCTCGCACACCCCGAGAGCTTCTGGTCAGCGGGGTGGTGGCACCGGGATCCTCATCTCTCCCAAGTGGTCTTTCTCTCTTTCTCCCCTTACCCATCTGTCTATCGCCTCCTTTGAATTCCATGCTGTCACAGTTACCAGCCCTTTCAAGCTTAACATCCTTATCATTTATCGCCCTCCAGGTTCCCTCGGAGAGTTCATCAATGAGCTTGATGCCTTGATAAGCTCCTTTCCTGAGGACGGCTCACCTCTCACAGTTCTGGGCGACTTTAACCTCCCCACGTCTACCTTTGACTCATTCCTCTCTGCCTCCTTCTTTCCACTCCTCTCCTCTTTGACCTCACCCTCTCACCTTCCCCCCTACTCACAAGGCAGGCAATACGCTTGACCTCATCTTTACTAGATGCTGTTCTTCCACTAACCTCATTGCAACTCCCTCCAAGTCTCCGACCACTACCTTGTATCCTTTTCCCTCTCGCTCTCATCCAACACTTCCCACACTGCCCCTACTGGATGGTATCGCGCCGTCCCAACCTTCGCTCTCTCTCCCCCGCTACTCTCTCCTCTTCCATCCTATCATCTCTTCCCTCTGCTCAAACTTTCTCCAACCTATCTCCTGATTCTGCCTCCTCAACCCTCCTCTCCTCCCTTACTGCATCCTTTGACTCCCTATGTCCCCTATCCTCCAGGCCGGCTCGGTCCTCCCCTCCCGCCTCCGTGGCTCGACGACTCCTTGCGAGCTCACAGAACAGGGCTCCGGGCAGCCGAGCGGAAATGGAGGAAAACTCGCCTCCCTGCGGACCTGGCATCCTTTCACTCCCTCCTCTCTACATTTTCCTCCTCTGTCTCTGCTGCCAAAGCCACTTTCTACCATTCTAAATTCCAAGCATCTGCCTCTAACCCTAGGAAGCTCTTTGCCACCTTCTCCTCCCTCCTGAATCCCCGCCCCCCCTCCTCCCTCTCTGCAGATGACTTCGTCAACCATTTTGAAAAGAAGGTCGACGACATCCGATCCTCGTTTGCTAAGTCAAACGACACCGCTGGTTCTGCTCACACTGCCCTACCCTATGCTCTGACCTCTTTCTCCCTCTCTCTCCAGATGAAATCTCGCGTCTTGTGACGGCCGGCCGCCCAACAACCTGCCCGCTTGACCCTATCCCCTCCTCTCTTCTCCAGACCATTTCCGGAGACCTTCTCCCTTACCTCACCTCGCTCATCAACTCATCCCTGACCGCTGGCTACGTCCCTCCCGTCTTCAAGAGAGCGAGAGTTGCACCCCTTCTGAAAAAACCTACACTCGATCCCTCCGATGTCAACAACTACAGACCAGTATCCCTTCTCTCTTTTCTCTCCAAAACTCTTGAGCGTGCCGTCCTTGGCCAGCTCTACCGCTATCTCTCTCAGAATGACCTTCTTGATCCAAATCAGTCAGGTTTCAAGACTAGTCATTCAACTGAGACTGCTCTTCTCTGTATCACGGAGGTGCTCCGCACTGCTAAAGCTAACTCTCTCTCCTCTGCTCTCATCCTTCTAGACCTATCGGCTGCCTTCGATACTGTGAACCATCAGATCCTCCTCTCCACCCTCTCCGAGTTGGGCATCTCCGGCGCGGCCCACGCTTGGATTGCGTCCTACCTGACAGGTCGCTCCTACCAGGTGGCGTGGCGAGAATCTGTCTCCTCACCACGCGCTCTCACCACTGGTGTCCCCCAGGGCTCTGTTCTAGGCCCTCTCTTATTCTCGCTATACACCAAGTCACTTGGCTCTGTCATAACATCACATGGTCTCTCCTATCATTGCTATGCAGACGACACACAATTAATCTTCTCCTTTCCCCTTCTGATGACCAGGTGGCGAATCGCATCTCTGCATGTCTGGCTGACATATCAGTGTGGATGACGGATCACCACCTCAAGCTGAACCTCAGCAAGACGGAGCTCCTCTTCCTCCCGGGAAGGACTGCCCGTTCCATGATCTCGCCATCACGGTTGACAACTCCATTGTGTCCTCCTCCCAGAGCGCTAAGAACCTTGGCGTGATCCTGGACAACACCCTGACGTTCTCAACTAACATCAAGGCGGTGTCCCGTTCCTGTAGGTTCATGCTCTACAACATCCGCAGAGTACGACCCTGCCTCACACAGGAAGCGGCGCAGGTCCTAATCCAGGCACTTGTCATCTCCCGTCTTGATTACTGCAACTCGCTGTTGGCTGGGCTCCCTGCCTGTGCCATTAAACCCTACAACTCATCCAGAACGCCGCAGCCCGTCTGGTGTTCAACCTTCCCAAGTTCTCTCACGTCACCCCGCTCCTCCGCTCTCTCCACTGGCTTCCAGTTGAAGCTCGCATCCGCTACAAGACCATGGTGCTTGCCTACGGAGCTGTGAGGGGAACGGCACCTCAGTACCTCCAGGCTCTGATCAGGCCCTACACCCAAACAAGGGCACTGCGTTCATCCACCTCTGGCCTGCTCGCCTCCCTACCACTGAGGAAGTACAGTTCCCGCTCAGCCCAGTCAAAACTGTTCGCTGCTCTGGCCCCCAATGGTGGAACAAACTCCCTCACGACGCCAGGACAGCGGAGTCAATCACCTCCTTCCGGAGACACCTGAAACCCCACCTCTTCAAGGAATACCTAGGATAGGGTAAGTAAGGGTAAGTAATCCTTCTCACCCCCTTCTTCTCCCCCAAAAAAAAAAAAAAAAAAAAGATTTAGATGCAAGTGGCTGTTCCACTGGATGTCATAAGGTGTATGCACCAATTTGTAAGTCGCTCTGGATAAGAGCGTCTGCTAAATGACTTAAATGTAAATGTAAATGTTAAACCATTGTCTTGTTGGTTTCTGACCAATGTGTGTTTTTGTTTGTTTCCTCTAACAGAACGGAAGGTAGCGTTCTCTGTTACTTTGGGAGTTGGGGGTTACTATGGTGGTTACTATGGACCCACATCCACTACCCTGGTCTACAAGGACATCCTGACAAACATTGGCAATCACTACAACCCAACTAATGGTGAGTCTTCAACTGAATTATCTATAGAGTCTTCAACTGAATTATCTATAGAGTCTTCAACTGAATTATCTATAGAGTCTTCAACTGAATTATCTATAGAGTCTTCAACTGAATTATCTATAGAGTCTTCAACTGAATTATCTATAGAGTCTTCAACTGAATTATCTATAGAGTCTTCAACTGAATTATCTGTAGTCTTCAACTAAATTATCTGTAGAGTCTTCATCTGAATTATCTGTAGAGTCTTCATCTGAATTATCTATAGAGTCTTCATCTGAATTATCTATAGAGTCTTCAACTGAATTATCTATAGAGTCTTCAACTGAATTATCTATAGAGTCTTCAACTGAATTAAGTCGCTCTGGATAAGAGCGTCTGCTAAATGACTTAAATGTAAATGTAAATGTAATTATCTATAGAGTCTTCAACTGAATTATCTATAGAGTCTTCAACTGAATTATCTATAGAGTCTTCAACTGAATTATCTGTAATCTTCAACTAAATTATCTGTAGAGTCTTCATCTGAATTATCTGTAGAGTCTTCATCTGAATTATCTGTAGAGTCTTCATCTGAATTATCTGTAGTCTTCATCTGAATTATCTGTAGAGTCTTCAACTAAACTATCTATAGAGTCTTCATCTGAATTATCTGTAGAGAATTCATCTGAATTATCTGTAGAGTCTTCAACTGAACTATCTATAGAGTCTTCAACTGAACTATCTATAGAGTCTTCAACTGAACTATCTATAGAGAGTCTTCAACTGAATTATCTATAGAGAGTCTTCAACTGAACTATCTATAGAGAGCCTTCAACTGAATTATCTATAGAGTCTTCAACTGAATTATCTATAGAGAGTCTTCAACTGAACTATCTATTAGATTCTTCAACTGAATTATCTGTAGAGTCTTCATCTGAATTATCTGTAGAGTATTCATCTGAATTATCTGTAGAGTCTTCAACTGAACTATCTATAGAGTCTTCAACTGAACTATCTATAGAGAGTCTTCAACTGAACTATCTATAGAGAGTCTTCAACTGAACTATCTATAGAGTCTTCAACTGAACTATCTATAGAGTCTTCAACTGAACTATCTATAGAGTCTTCAACTGAACTATCTATAGAGTCTTCAACTGAATTATCTATAGAGTCTTCAACTGAACTATCTATAGAGTCTTCAACTGAACTATCTATAGAGTGTTCAACTGAACTATCTACAGAGAGTCTTCAACTGAACTATCTATAGAGAGTCTTCAACTGAACTATCTATAGAGTCTTCAACTGAACTATCTACAGAGAGTCTTCAACTGAACTATCTACAGAGAGTCTTCAACTGAACTATCTACAGAGAGTCTTCAACTGAACTCTGTATGGAGAGAGAGCCTGACATGTTCCATCTCTTTCCCAGGTCACTTCACAGCCCCAGTGAGGGGAGTGTACTACTTCAGAATCGCCTTGTTCGGAATCGTAGAAAGGAACAGCGGAATACACTGCAACCTCCGCACAAACGGCATCGTAACCCTGAAGGCAGGTCTTTGGGAATACACTGCAACCTCCGCACAAACGGCATCGTAACCCTGAAGGCAGGTCTTTGGGAATACACTGCAACCTCCGCACAAACGGCATCGTAACCCTGAAGGCAGGTCTTTGGGAATACACTGCAACCTCCGCACAAACGGCATCGTAACCCTGAAGGCAGGTCTTTGGGAATACACTGCAACCTCCGCACAAACGGCATCGTAACCCTGAAGGCAGGTCTTTGGGAATACACTGCAACCTCCGCACAAACGGCATCGTAACCCTGAAGGCAGGTCTTTGGGAATGCATTGCAACCTCCGCACAAACGGCATCGTAACCCTGAAGGCAGGTCTTTGGGAATACACTGCAACCTCCGCACAAACGGCATCGTAACCCTGAAGGCAGGTCTTTGGGAATACACTGCAACCTCCGCACAAACGGCATCGTAACCCTGAAGGCAGGTCTTTGGGAATACATTGCAACCTCCGCACAAACGGCATCGTAACCCTGAAGGCAGGTCTTTGGGAATACACTGCAACCTCCGCACAAACGGCATCGTAACCCTGAAGGCAGGTCTTTGGGAATACACTGCAACCTCCGCACAAACGGCATCGTAACCCTGAAGGCAGGTCTTTGGGAATACACTGCAACCTCCGCACAAACGGCATCGTAACCCTGAAGGCAGGTCTTTGGGAATACACTGCAACCTCCGCACAAACGGCATCGTAACCCTGAAGGCAGGTCTTTGGGAATACACTGCAACCTCCGCACAAACGGCATCGTAACCCTGAAGGCAGGTCTTTGGGAATACACTGCAACCTCCGCACAAACGGCATCGTAACCCTGAAGGCAGGTCTTTGGGAATACACTGCAACCTCCGCACAAACGGCATCGTAACCCTGAAGGCAGATCTTTGGGAATACATTGCAACCTCCGCACAAACGGCATCGTAACCCTGAAGGCAGGTCTTTGGGAATACACTGCAACCTCCGCACAAACGGCATCGTAACCCTGAAGGCAGGTCTTTGGGAATACACTGCAACCTCCGCACAAACGGCATCGTAACCCTGAAGGCAGGTCTTTGGGAATACACTGCAACCTCCGCACAAACGGCATCGTAACCCTGAAGGCAGGTCTTTGGGAATACACTGCAACCTCCGCACAAACGGCATCGTAACCCTGAAGGCAGGTCTTTGGGAATACATTGCAACCTCCGCACAAACGGCATCGTAACCCTGAAGGCAGGTCTTTGGGAATACATTGCAAAGTCCCAGCACCACGTAGCTAATGCTGCCTCTCTGCTGCTAGAGCAGGGAGACGTAGTTGACGTTTAACTGGGTGGAACCACAATCTACGATGACAGTCACAAGAGAAACACCTTCAGTGGCTTCCTGCTCTTCCCAGTGTCAGATGCTATTCAGTGAACCACAGTGGAATGAAGCTCTCAGCCAACGTGTGTTTATCCTCTATATATGTTTCTATTGATTGCAATGTTGTGTCTGGCAGGAGCACCCTTCTCATTTTGATGATACAGTAAATTAAATCGATTGATCGATCAATACATAAATAAATCAACCAAGCAATCTGTCAATCATTACGAATCTTTCTGCCAGGGAAAATGAAAGATGAACAACATATGTATTCTCATGTATGTTGTGGACTCAAGATCATTCAATATTTATTTTCATTCTATATCAATCTATAGAAGTAGAGATGTTGACTGTAAAAAAAGTTGTTGATAATACTATGCTCTGCTGTTAGAGCAGCTGTTAGGTACGGTAGAGCAGCTGTTAGGTATGGTAGAGCAGCTGTTAGGTATGGTAGATCAGCTGGTAGGTATGGTAGAGCAGCTGTTAGGTACGGTAGAGCAGCTGTTAGGTATGGTAGAGCAGCTGTTAGGTATGGTAGATCAGCTGGTAGGTATGGTAGAGCAGCTGTTAGGTACGGTAGAGCAGCTGTTAGGTATAGTAGAGCAGCTGTTAGGTACAGTAGAGCAGCTGTTAGGTATGGTAGACATTTACATTTACATTTAAGTCATTTAGCAGACGCTCTTATCCAGAGCGACTTACAAATTGGTGCATACACCTTAAGACATCCAGTGGAACAGTCACTTTACAATAGTGCATCTAAATCTTTTTAGGGGGTGAGAAGGATTACTTACCCTATCCTAGGTATTCCTTGAAGAGGTGGGGTTTCAGGTGTCTCCGGAAGGTGGTGATTGACTCCGCTGTCCTGGCGTCGTGAGGGAGTTTGTTCCACCATTGGGGGCCAGAGCAGCGAACAGTTTTGACTGGGCTGAGCGGGAACTGTACTTCCTCAGTGGTAGGGAGGCGAGCAGGCCAGAGGTGGATGAACGCAGTGCCCTTGTTTGGGTGTAGGGCCTGATCAGAGCCTGGAGGTACTGAGGTGCCGTTCCCCTCACAGCTCCGTAGGCAAGCACCATGGTCTTGTAGCGGATGCGAGCTTCAACTGGAAGCCAGTGGAGAGAGCGGAGGAGCGGGGTGACGTGAGAGAACTTGGGAAGGTTGAACACCAGACGGGCTGCGGCGTTCTGGATGAGTTGTAGGGGTTTAATGGCACAGGCAGGGAGCCCAGCCAACAGCGAGTTGCAGTAATCAAGACGGGAGATGACAAGTGCCTGGATTAGGACCTGCGCCGCTTCCTGTGTGAGGCAGGGTCGTACTCTGCGGATGTTGTAGAGCATGAACCTACAGGAATGGGACACCGCCTTGATGTTAGTTGAGAACGACAGGGTGTTGTCCAGGATCACGCCAAGGTTCTTAGCGCTCTGGGAGGAGGACACAATGGAGTTGTCAACCGTGATGGCGAGATCATGGAACGGGCAGTCCTTCCCCGGGAGGAAGAGGAGCTCCGTCTTGCTGAGGTTCAGCTTGAGGTGGTGATCCGTCATCCACACTGATATGTCTGCCAGACATGCAGAGATGCGATTCGCCACCTGGTCATCAGAAGGGGGAAAGGAGAAGATTAATTGTGTGTCGTCTGCATAGCAATGATAGGAGAGACCATGTGAGGTTATGACAGAGCCAAGTGACATGGTGTATAGCGAGAATAAGAGAGGGCCTAGAACAGAGCCCTGGGGGACACCAGTGGTGAGAGCGCGTGGTGAGGAGACAGATTCTCGCCACGCCACCTGGTAGGAGCGACCTGTCAGGTAGGGCGCAATCCAAGCGTGGGCCGCGCCGGAGATGCCCAACTCGGAGAGGGTGGAGAGGAGGATCTGATGGTTCACAGTATCGAAGGCAGCCGATAGGTCTAGAAGGATGAGAGCAGAGGAGAGAGAGTTAGCTTTAGCAGTGCGGAGCGCCTCCGTGATACAGAGAAGAGCAGTCTCAGTTGAATGACTAGTCTTGAAACCTGACTGATTTGGATCAAGAAGGTCATTCTGAGAGAGATAGCGGTAGAGCTGGCCAAGGACGGCACGCTCAAGAGTTTTGGAGAGAAAAGAGAGAAGGGATACTGGTCTGTAGTTGTTGACGTCGGAGGGATCGAGTGTAGGTTTTTTCAGAAGGGGTGCAACTCTCGCTCTCTTGAAGACGGAAGGGACGTAGCCAGCGGTCAGGGATGAGTTGATGAGCGAGGTGAGGTAAGGGAGAAGGTCTCCGGAAATGGTCTGGAGAAGAGAGGAGGGGATAGGGTCAAGCGGGCAGGTTGTTGGGCGGCCGGCCGTCACAAGACGCGAGATTTCATCTGGAGAGAGAGGGGAGAAAGAGGTCAGAGCATAGGGTAGGGCAGTGTGAGCAGAACCAGCGGTGTCGTTTGACTTAGCAAACGAGGATCGGATGTCGTCGACCTTCTTTTCAAAATGGTTGACGAAGTCATCTGCAGAGAGGGAGGAGGGGGGGGATTCAGGAGGGAGGAGAAGGTGGCAAAGAGCTTCCTAGGGTTAGAGGCAGATGCTTGGAATTTAGAATGGTAGAAAGTGGCTTTAGCAGCAGAGACAGAGGAGGAAAATGTAGAAAGGAGGGAGTGAAAGGATGCCAGGTCCGCAGGGAGGCGAGTTTTCCTCCATTTCCGCTCGGCTGCCCGGAGCCCTGTTCTGTGAGCTCGCAATGAGTCGTCGAGCCACGGAGCGGGAGGGGAGGACCGAGCCGGCCTGGAGGATAGGGGACATAGAGAGTCAAAGGATGCAGAAAGGGAGGAGAGGAGGGTTGAGGAGGCAGAATCAGGAGATAGGTTGGAGAAGGTTTGAGCAGAGGGAAGAGATGATAGGATGGAAGAGGAGAGAGTAGCGGGGGAGAGAGAGCGAAGGTTGGGACGGCGCGATACCATCCGAGTAGGGGCAGCGTGGGAAGTGTTGGATGAGAGCGAGAGGGAAAAGGATACAAGGTAGTGGTCGGAGACTTGGAGGGGAGTTGCAATGAGGTTAGTGGAAGAACAGCATCTAGTAAAGATGAGGTCAAGCGTATTGCCTGCCTTGTGAGTAGGGGGAAGGTGAGAGGGTGAGGTCAAAAGAGGAGAGGAGTGGAAAGAAGGAGGCAGAGAGGAATGAGTCAAAGGTAGACGTGGGGAGGTTAAAGTCGCCCAGAACTGTGAGAGGTGAGCCGTCCTCAGGAAAGGAGCTTATCAAGGCATCAAGCTCATTGATGAACTCTCCAAGGGAACCTGGAGGGCGATAAATGATAAGGATGTTAAGCTTGAAAGGGCTGGTAACTGTGACAGCATGGAATTCAAAGGAGGCGATAGACAGATGGGTAAGGGGAGAAAGAGAGAAAGACCACTTGGGAGAGATGAGGATCCCGGTGCCACCACCCCACTGACCAGAAGCTCTCGGGGTGTGTGAGAACACGTGGGCGGACGAAGAGAGAGCAGTAGGAGTAGCAGTGTTATCTGTGGTGATCCATGTTTCCGTCAGTGCCAAGAAGTCGAGGGACTGGAGGGAGGCATAGGCTGAGATGAACTCTGCCTTGTTGGCCGCAGATCGGCAGTTCCAGAGGCTACCGGAGACCTGGAACTCCACGTGGGTCGTACGCGCTGGGACCACCAGATTAGGGTGGCCGCGGCCACGCGGTGTGGAGCGTTTGTATGGTCTGTGCAGAGAGGAGAGAACAGGGATAGACAGACACATAGTTGACAGGCTACAGAAGAGGCTACGCTAATGCAAGGAGATTGGAATGACAAGTGGACTACACGTCTCGAATGTTCAGAAAGTTAAGCTTACGTAGCAAGAATCTTATTGACTAAAATGATTAAAATGATACAGTACTGCTGAAGTAGGCTAGCTGGCAGTAGCTGCGTTGTTGACACTACACTAATCAAGTCGTTCCGTTGAGTGTAATAGTTTCTACAGTGCTACTATTCGGGGCTAGCTGGCTAGCTAGCAGTGTTGTTTACGTTACGTTGCGTTAAAAGAATGACAATAGCTGGCTAGCTAACCTAGAAAATCGCTCTAGACTACACAATTATCTTTGATACAAGGACGGCTATGTAGCTAGCTATGTAGCTAGCTACGATCAAATAAATCAAACCGTTGTACTGTAATGAAATGAAATTAAAATGTGATACTACCTGTGAATGCGACCGGGTTGTTGAATACTATTCAGTAGACGTTGGCTAGCTGTTAGCTGTTAGCTGTTGGCTAGCTAGCAGAGTCTCCTACGTTAAGGACGACAAATAGCTGGCTAGCAAACCTCGGTAAATTAAGATAATCACTCCAAGACTACACACTCTAAACTACACAATTATCTTGGAAACAAAGACAGCTATGTAGCTAGCTAACACTAAACTAATCAAGTCGTTCAGTTGAGTGAATACCACTACAGTGATGCTAATCTGTGGGCGTTTGCTAGCGTTTGCTAGCGTATGCTAGCTGCTGGGCGAATAGCAGTGAAGGCTACTTTAGGGCGACGAAATACGATAATTATGCAATTATCTAGACCAGCTGTTAGGTATGGTAGATCAGCTGTTAGGTATGGTAGAGCAGATGTTAGGTATAGTAGAGCAGCTGTTAGGTATGGTAGAGCAGCTGTTAGGTATAGTAGAGCAGCTGTTAGGTATGGTAGAGCAGCTGTTAGGTATAGTAGAGCAGCTGTTAGGTATAGTAGAGCAGCTGTTAGGTATGGTAGAGCAGCTGTTAGGTATAGTAGAGCAGCTGTTAGGTATGGTAGAGCAGCTGTTAGGTATAGTAGAGCAGCTGTTAGGTATGGTAGAGCAGCTGTTAGGTACGGTAGAGCAGCTGTTAGGTGTAGTAGAGCAGCTGTTAGGTATGGTAGAGCAGCTGTTAGGTATGGTAGAGCAGCTGTTAGTTATGGTAGAGCAGCTGTTAGGTATGGTAGATCAGCTGTTAGGTATGGTAGAGCAGCTGTTAGGTATAGTAGAGCAGCTGTTAGGTATGGTAGAGCAGCTGTTAGGTATGGTAGATCAGCTGTTAGGTATGGTAGAGCAGCTGTTAGGACATCACATCAACACCACTACAATAGGACATCAACACCACTACAATAGAACATCACATCAACACCACTACAATAGAACATCATATCAACACCACTACAATAGGACATCAACACCACTACAATAGAACATCACATCAACACCACTACAATAGGACATCACATCAACACCACTACAATAGAACATCAACACCACTACAATGGGACATCACATCAACACCACTACAATAGGACATCAACACCACTACAATAGAACATCACATCAACACCACTACAATAGGACATCACATCAACACCACTACAATAGGACATCAACACCACTACAATGGGACATCACATCAACACCACTACAATAGGACATCAACACCACTACAATAGAACATCACATCAACACCACTACAATAGGACATCACATCAACACCACTACAATAGGACATCAACACCACTACAATGGGACATCACATCAACACCACTACAATAGAACATCAACACCACTACAATAGGATTTCAACACCACTACAATAGGACATCAACACCACTACAATAGAACATCACATCAACACCACTACAATAGAACATCAACACCACTACAATAGGACATCAACACCACTACAATAGGACATCAACACCACTACAATAGGACATCAACACCACTACAATAGAACATCACATCAACACCACTACAATAGGACATCAACACCACTACAATAGGATTTCAACACCACTACAATAGGACATCAACACCACTACAATAGAACATCACATCAACACCACTACAATAGAACATCAACACCACTACAATAGGACATCAACACCACTACAATAGAACATCAACACCACTACAATAGGACATCAACACCACTACAATAGGACATCACATCAACACCACAACAATAGGACATCACATCAACACCACTACAATAGGACATCACATCAACACCACTACAATAGGACATCACATCAACACCACTACAATAGAACATCAACACCACTACAATAGAACATCAACACCACTACAATAGGACATCAACACCACTACAATAGAACATCAACACCACTACAATAGAACATCACATCAACACCACTACAATAGGACATCACATCAACACCACTACAATAGGACATCAACACCACTACAATAGAACATCAACACCACTACAATAGAACATCACATCAACACCACTACAATAGGACATCACATCAACACCACTACAATAGAACATCACATTAACACCACTACAATAGAACATCACATCAACACCACTACAATAGGACATCACATCAACACCACTACAATAGAACATCACATCAACACCACTACAATAGAACATCACATCAACACCACTACAATAGAACATCACATCAACACCACTACAATAGAACATCACATCAACACCACTACAATAGAACATCACATCAACACCACTACAATAGAACATCACATCAACACCACTACAATAGGACATCAACACCACTACAATAGAACATTAACACCACTACAATAGAACATCACATCAACACCACTACAATAGAACATCAACACCACTACAATAGAACATCAACACCACTACAATAGAACATTAACACCACTACAATAGAACATCACATCAACACCACTACAATAGAACATCAACACCACTACAATAGGACATCACATCAACACCACTACAATAGAACATCAACACCACTACAATAGAACATCAACACCACTACAATAGAACATCAACACCACTACAATAGGACATCACATCAACACCACTACAATAGAACATCAACACCACTACAATAGAACATCACATCAACACCACTACAATAGGACATCAACACCACTACAATAGAACATTAACACCACTACAATAGAACATCACATCAACACCACTACAATAGAACATCAACACCACTACAATAGAACATCAACACCACTACAATAGAACATCAACACCACTACAATAGGACATCAACACCACTACAATAGGACATCAACACCACTACAATAGAACATCAACACCACTACAATAGAACATCAACACCACTACAATAGGACATCAACACCACTACAATAGGACATCACATCAACACCACTACAATAGAACATCACATCAACACCACTACAATAGAACATCACATCAACACCACTACAATAGAACATCAACACCACTACAATAGAACATCACATCAACACCACTACAATAGAACATCAACACCACTACAATAGAACATCAACACCACTACAATAGAACATCACATCAACACCACTACAATAGAACATCAACACCACTACAATAGGATTTCAACACCACTACAATAGAACATCAACACCACTACAATAGGACATCAACACCACTACAATAGGACATCAACACCACTACAATAGGACATCACATCAACACCACTACAATAGAACATCAACACCACTACAATAGGACATCATATCAACACCACTACAATAGGACATCACATCAACACCACTACAATAGAACATCAACACCACTACAATAGGACATCACATCAACACCACTACAATAGAACATCAACACCACTACAATAGGACATCATATCAACACCACTACAATAGGACATCACATCAACACCACTACAATAGAACATCAACACCACTACAATAGAACATCATATCAACACCACTACAATAGGACATCAACACCACTACAATAGAACATCAACACCACTACAATAGGACATCAACACCACTACAATAGGACATCACATCAACACCACTACAATAGAACATCAACACCACTACAATAGGACATCAACACCACTACAATAGAACATCAACACCACTACAATAGAACATCAACACCACTACAATAGGACATCAACACCACTACAATAGAACATCAACACCACTACAATAGAACATCAACACCACTACAATAGAACATCAACACCACTACAATAGAACATCAACACCACTACAATAGGACATCAACACCACTACAATAGGACATCACATCAACACCACTACAATAGAACATCAACACCACTACAATAGAACATCAACACCACTACAATAGGACATCACATCAACACCACTACAATAGAACATCACATCAACACCACTACAATAGAACATCAACACCACTACAATAGAACATCAACACCACTACAATAGGACATCACATCAACACCACTACAATAGGACATCACACCAACACCACTACAATAGAACATCAACACCACTACAATAGAACATCAACACCACTACAATAGAACATCAACACCACTACAATAGGACATCAACACCACTACAATAGGACATCACATCAACACCACTACAATAGAACATCAACACCACTACAATAGAACATCAACACCACTACAATAGAACATCAACACCACTACAATAGGACATCAACCCCACTACAATAGGACATCAACACCACTACAATAGAACATCAACACCACTACAATAGAACATCAACACCACTACAATAGAACATCAACACCACTACAATAGGACATCACATCAACACCACTACAATAGAACATCAACACCACTACAATAGAACATCAACACCACTACAATAGAACATCAACACCACTACAATAGAACATCAACACCACTACAATAGGACATCAACACCACTACAATAGGACATCACATCAACACCACTACAATAGAACATCAACACCATTACAATAGAACATCAACACCACTACAATAGGACATCAACCCCACTACAATAGGACATCAACCCCACTACAATAGGACATCACATCAACACCACTACAATAGAACATCACATCAACACCACTACAATAGAACATCAACACCACTACAATAGGACATCAACCCCACTACAATAGGACATCAACCCCACTACAATAGGACATCAACACCACTACAATAGGACATCAACACCACTACAATAGGACATCAACACCACTACAATAGGACATCAACACCACTACAATAGAACATCAACACCACTACAATAGGACATCAACACCACTACAATAGAACATCACATCAACACCACTACAATAGGACATCACATCAACACCACTACAATAGGACATCAACACCACTACAATAGGACATCAACACCACTACAATAGGACATCAACACCACTACAATAGGACATCACATCAACACCACTACAATAGGACATCAACACCACTACAATAGAACATCAACACCACTACAATAGGACATCAACACCACTACAATAGGACTTGGGCTGACGGACTGTGGAGTCTGGACAGAGCTTACCTTTGACCCTGGTAAGTACTCAATGGTCACTGCAGAATCTTCATTGAACTAGATTTTTTAGTCAAGGACTGGGCTTAATCTGTGTCCAGGAATCCAGCCCTAAATGCAAACATTCAGAGAGGTTTCAGAACTTTTATATTGATAGACTGTTATACTTTCTCTAGATTGAGCCAGGCAGAGGAGGAGTCAATATGGGGTCCTAAATGTTTTCTCTAGATTGAGCCAAGCAGAGGAGGAGTCAATATGGGGATGCTAAATGTTTTCTCTAGATTGAGCCAAGCACAGGAGGAGTCAATATGGAGATGCTAAATGTTTTCTCTAGATTGAGCCAAGCAGAGGAGGAGTCAATATGGGGATGCTAAACATTTTCTCTAGATTGAGCCAAGCAGAGGAGGAGTCAATATGGGGATGCTAAACATTTTCTCTAGATTGAGCCAAGCAGAGGAGGAGTCAATATGGAGATGCTAAATGTTTTCTCTAGATTGAGCCAAGCACAGGAGGAGTCAATATGGAGATGCTAAATGTTTTCTCTAGATTGAGCCAAGCAGAGGAGGAGTCAATATGGGGATGCTAAACATTTTCTCTAGATTGAGCCAAGCAGAGGAGGAGTCAATATGGAGATGCTAAATGTTTTCTCTAGATTGAGCCAAGCAGAGGAGGAGTCAATATGGGGTCCTAAATGTTTTCTCTAGATTGAGCCAAGCAGAGGAGGAGTCAATATGGGGATGCTAAATGTTTTCTCTAGATTGAGCCAAGCAGAGGAGGAGTCAATATGGGGTCCTAAATGTTTTCTCTAGATTGAGCCAAGCAGAGGAGGAGTCAATATGGAGATGCTAAATGTTTTCTCTAGATTGAGCCAAGCAGAGGAGGAGTCAATATGGGGATGCTAAATGTTTTCTCTAGATTGAGCCAAGCACAGGAGGAGTCAATATGGGGTCCTAAATGTTTTCTCTAGATTGAGCTAAGCAGAGGAGGAGTCAATATGGGGTCCTAAATGTTTTCTCTAGATTGAGCCAAGCAGAGGAGGAGTCAATATGGGGTCCTAAATGTTTTCTCTAGATTGAGCCAAGCAGAGGAGGAGTCAATATGGGGATGCTAAACATTTTCTCTAGATTGAGCCAAGCAGAGGAGAGGTCAATATGGAGATGCTAAATGTTTTCTCTAGATTGAGGCAAGCAGAGGAGGAGTCAATATGGAGATCCTAAATGTTTTCTCTAGATCGAACCAAGCAGAGGAGGAGTCTATATGGGGTCCTAAATGTTTTCTCTAGATTGAGCCAAGCAGAGGAGGAGTCAATATGGGGATGCTAAATGTTTTCTCTAGATTGAGCCAAGCAGAGGAGGAGTCAATATGGGGTCCTAAATGTTTTCTCTAGATTGAGCCAAGCAGAGGAGGAGTCAATATGGGGTTGCTAAATGTTTTCTCTAGATTGAGCCAAGCACAGGAGGAGTCAATATGGGGATGCTAAATGTTTTCTCTAGATTGAGCCAAGCAGAGGAGGAGTCAATATGGGGATGCTAAATGTTTTCTCTAGATTGAGCCAAGCAGAGGAGGAGTCAATATGGAGATCCTAAATGTTTTCTCTAGATCGAGCCAAGCACAGGAGGAGTCAATATGGAGATGCTAAACATTTTCTCTAGATTGAGCCAAGCAGAGGAGGAGTCAATATGGGGATGCTAAATGTTTTCTCTAGATCGAGCCAAGCAGAGGAGGAGTCAATATGGGGATGCTAAACATTTTCTCTAGATTAAGCCAAGCAGAGGAGTAGTCAATATGGGGATGCTAAACATTTTCTCTAGATTGAGCCAAGCAGAGGAGGAGTTAATATGGGGTCCTAAATGTTTCTGGTGAAAACGCTGCTCCTGTGTTTATACTGTAAAACAATACATAGGTGTCATCACAGCAGAGATGTTGGAAAAACAGTTTGTATTCATCTCCTAACTCTGCTCTCCGTCTCTTGTCTGTCCGTCTGTTATTTTATAGACAGATTAGCAGAGTTTAACGAAACCTCTGTCTAACTAAACCTCTTCATCTACTGTCTAACTAAACCTCTTTATCTACTGTCTAACTAAACCTCTTCATCTACTGTCTAACTAAACCTCTTTATCTACTGTCTAACTAAACCTCTTCATCTACTGTCTAACTAAACCTCTTCATCTACTGTCTAACTAAACCTCTTTATCTACTGTCTAACTAAACCTCTTCATCTACTGTCTAACTAAACCTCTTCATCTACTGTCTAACTAAACCTCTTTATCTACTGTCTAACTAAACCTCTTCATCTACTGTCTAACTAAACCTCTTCATCTACTGTCTAACTAAACCTCTTCATCTACTGTCTAACTAAACCTCTTTATCTACTGTCTAACTAAACCTCTTCATCTACTGTCTAACTAAACCTCTTCATCTACTGTCTAACTAAACCTCTTCATCTACTGTCTAACTAAACCTCTTTATCTACTGTCTAACTAAACCTCTTCATCTACTGTCTAACTAAACCTCTTCATCTACTGTCTAACTAAACCTCTTTATCTACTGTCTAACTAAACCTCTTCATCTACTGTCTAACTAAACCTCTTCATCTCCTGTCTAACTAAACCTCTTCATCTACTGTCTAACTAAACCTCTTTATCTACTGTCTAACTAAACCTCTTCATCTACTGTCTAACTAAACCTCTTTATCTACTGTCTAACTAAACCTCTTTATCTACTGTCTAACTAAACCTCTTCATCTACTGTCTAACTAATCCTCTTCATCACCATCTCCTGTCTAACTAAACCTCTTTATCTACTGTCTAACTAAACCTCTTTATCTACTGTCTAACTAAACCTCTTCATCTACTGTCTAACTAAACCTCTTTATCTACTGTCTAACTAAACCTCTTCATCTACTGTCTAACTAAACCTCTTTATCTACTGTCTAACTAAACCTCTTCATCTACTGTCTAACTAAACCTCTTTATCTACTGTCTAACTAAACCTCTTTATCTACTGTCTAACTAAACCTCTTCATCTACTGTCTAACTAAACCTCTTTATCTACTGTCTAACTAAACCTCTTTATCTACTGTCTAACTAAACCTCTTCATCTACTGTCTAACTAAACCTCTTTATCTACTGTCTAACTAAACCTCTTCATCTACTGTCTAACTAAACCTCTTTATCTACTGTCTAACTAAACCTCTTTATCTACTGTCTAACTAAACCTCTTCATCTACTGTCTAACTAATCCTCTTCATCACCATCTCCTGTCTAACTAAACCTCTTTATCTACTGTCTAACTAAACCTCTTTATCTACTGTCTAACTAAACCTCTTCATCTACTGTCTAACTAAACCTCTTTATCTACTGTCTAACTAAACCTCTTCATCTACTGTCTAACTAAACCTCTTTATCTACTGTCTAACTAAACCTCTTCATCTACTGTCTAACTAAACCTCTTTATCTACTGTCTAACTAAACCTCTTTATCTACTGTCTAACTAAACCTCTTTATCTACTGTCTAACTAAACCTCTTTATCTACTGTCTAACTAAACCTCTTTATCTACTGTCTAACTAAACCTCTTCATCTACTGTCTAACTAAACCTCTTTATCTACTGTCTAACTAAACCTCTTCATCTACTGTCTAACTAAACCTCTTCATCTACTGTCTAACTAAACCTCTTTATCTACTGTCTAACTAAACCTCTTCATCTACTGTCTAACTAAACCTCTTCATCTACTGTCTAACTAAACCTCTTCATCTACTGTCTAACTAAACCTCTTCATCTACTGTCTAACTAAACCTCTTCATCTACTGTCTAAGTAAACCTCTTCATCTACTGTCTAACTAAACCTCTTTATCTACTGTCTAACTAAACCTCTTCATCTACTGTCTAACTAAACCTCTTCATCTACTGTCTAACTAAACCTCTTTATCTACTGTCTAACTAAACCTCTTTATCTACTGTCTAACTAAACCTCTTCATCTACTGTCTAACTAAACCTCTTTATCTACTGTCTAACTAAACCTCTTCATCTACTGTCTAACTAAACCTCTTTATCTACTGTCTAACTAAACCTCTTCATCTACTGTCTAACTAAACCTCTTCATCTACTGTCTAACTAAACCTCTTCATCTACTGTCTAACTAAACCTCTTTATCTACTGTCTAACTAAACCTCTTCATCTACTGTCTAACTAAACCTCTTCATCTACTGTCTAACTAAACCTCTTTATCTACTGTCTAACTAAACCTCTTTATCTACTGTCTAACTAAACCTCTTCATCTACTGTCTAACTAATCCTCTTCATCTACTGTCTAACTAAACCTCTTCATCTACTGTCTAACTAAACCTCTTTATCTACTGTCTAACTAAACCTCTTCATCTACTGTCTAACTAAACCTCTTTATCTACTGTCTAACTAAACCTCTTCATCTACTGTCTAACTAAACCTCTTCATCTACTGTCTAACTAAACCTCTTCATCTACTGTCTAACTAAACCTCTTTATCTACTGTCTAACTAAACCTCTTTATCTACTGTCTAACTAAACCTCTTCATCTACTGTCTAACTAAACCTCTTCATCTACTGTCTAACTAAACCTCTTTATCTACTGTCTAACTAAACCTCTTTATCTACTGTCTAACTAAACCTCTTTATCTACTGTCTAACTAAACCTCTTTATCTACTGTCTAACTAAACCTCTTCATCTACTGTCTAACTAAACCTCTTAATCTACTGTCTAACTAAACCTCTTCATCTACTGTCTAACTAAACCTCTTTATCTACTGTCTAACTAAACCTCTTTATCTACTGTCTAACTAAACCTCTTTATCTACTGTCTAACTAAACCTCTTAATCTACTGTCTAACTAAACCTCTTTATCTACTGTCTAACTAAACCTCTTCATCTACTGTCTAACTAAACCTCTTCATCTACTGTCTAACTAAACCTCTTTATCTACTGTCTAACTAAACCTCTTCATCTACTGTCTAACTAAACCTCTTTATCTACTGTCTAACTAAACCTCTTCATCTACTGTCTAACTAAACCTCTTTATCTACTGTCTAACTAAACCTCTTTATCTACTGTCTAACTAAACCTCTTCATCTCCTGTCTAACTAAACCTCTTTATCTACTGTCTAACTAAACCTCTTCATCTACTGTCTAACTAAACCTCTTCATCTACTGTCTAACTAAACCTCTTTATCTACTGTCTAACTAAACCTCTTTATCTACTGTCTAACTAAACCTCTTCATCTACTGTCTAACTAAACCTCTTTATCTACTGTCTAACTAAACCTCTTCATCTACTGTCTAACTAAACCTCTTCATCACCATCTCCTGTCTAACTAAACCTCTTCATCACCATCTCCTGTCTAACTAAACCTCTTCATCATCATCTCCTGTCTAACTAAACCTCTTCATCTCCTGTCTAACTAAACCTCTTCATCACCATCTCCTGTCTAACTAAACCATACAATAGAAGAAACTCAGTCACCAGTAAGGGTCAGAGAAGAAGAAGGAGAGGAGAGAGTCTTAACAGTTCAGTATGTTTAATGGTTGAAGTACAGCATGACAAAGCATAGACAGACATCACTCCTTCAGTCATTCACATACAGCCGTTCGTAAGTTGATTATTTCCCTGATGTTTCAAGATGCAGTTCTGGTTGAGTTGGGCTTAGTGAGCAGGAAGTAGGTTTGCAAAATTCCAGAAACTCTAGTTCCCCCAAAATTCCAAGGTTTTTCCCCCAACTCCGGATGAAAGATTCTCAGAATCTGAATGTATTAATCAGGGAATCTGGAATCCTTCTACCGGGATATCTAGACAATTTACCAGAATATTGCAAGCGTAGCAGAGAGGACATAAAAATACATTTTAGTCTTCATTCTAGGATGAAAGTATAATAGAACTAGAAGCAGTATGTGAACATCAGCATTGGTTCCATTCCACTTCAATTCAAGTTAATTCAGACACTGAAATTCCAATTGTCATTCCAATTCTCGTCAATGCTTTTAAATTAATTTGGTTTACTTTCTGAATGAACTGCAAACTGAAATTGAATTCATCCCAACCCTGCTGGACAAACAGAGAACTATTTTGTCCATATTGGCTTTTGATCAGCAAACTTTTCCCCAACAGGAAATATGAATGTGTAAAATAAGATATTGTTTCCCATGACAAACAGTTACCTAAACATTTAACATATAGAAATGTGCTTGATGAAATCAGGAAACACGTGAAATCAGGAAACATGTGAAATCAGGAAACACATGAAATCAGGAAACATGTGAAATCAGGAAATCAGGAAACACATGAAATCAGGAAACATGTGAAATCAGGAAATCAGGAAACATGTGAAATCAGGAAACATGTGAAATCAGGAAACACATGAAATCAGGAAACATGTGAAATCAGGAAACACATGAAATCAGGAAACATGTGAAATCAGGAAACACATGAAATCAGGAAACATGTGAAATCAGGAAATCAGGAAACATGTGAAATCAGGAAACATGTGAAATCAGGAAACATGTGAAATCAGGAAACATGTGAAATCAGGAAATCAGGAAACATGTGAAATCAGGAAACATGTGAAATCAGGAAATCAGGAAACACATGAAATCAGGAAACATGTGAAATCAGGAAACACATGAAATCAGGAAACATGTGAAATCAGGAAACACATGAAATCAGGAAACATGTGAAATCAGGAAACACATGAAATCAGGAAACATGTGAAATCAGGAAACACATGAAATCAGGAAACACATGAAATCAGGAAATCAGGAAACATGTGAAATCAGGAAATCAGGAAACACATGAAATCAGGAAATCAGGAAACACATGAAATCAGGAAACATGTGAAATCAGGAAATCAGGAAACACGTGAAATCAGGAAACATGTGAAATCAGGAAACATGTGAAATCAGGAAACATGTGAAATCAGGAAACATGTGAAATCAGGAAACATGTGAAATCAGGAAACATGTGAAATCAGGAAATCAGGAAACACATGAAATCAGGAAATCAGGAAACATGTGAAATCAGGAAACATGTGAAATCAGGAAACATGTGAAATCAGGAAACACGTGAAATCAGGAAACATGTGAAATCAGGAAACACATGAATGTGTGTAGTTTTCAAGTTGGAAACAATCCTAATGTCTGAACAGTGAACAGTGAACATGCAGTTTGACATCTCTTTCCAGAAACAAAGTGTGGTTAGATAAACTGCAACAACCTACCAACTAGTAAGCTTACTATTCCCTATGCAGCACACTACTTTTGACCAGGGACCATAGGGCTGTAGTCCACTACTTTTGACCAGGGATCATTGGGCTGTATGTAGTCCACTACTTTTGACCAGGGACCATAGGGCTGTAGTCCACTACTTTTGACCAGGGATCATTGGGCTGTAGTCCACTACTTTTGACCAGGGATCATTGGTCTGTAGTCCACTACATTTGACCAGGGATCATTGGTCTGTAGTCCACTACATTTGACCAGGGATCATAGAGCTGTAGTCCACTACATTTGACCAGGGATCATTGGGCTGTAGTCCACTACTTTTGACCAGGGATCGTTGGGCTGTACTCCACTACTTTTGACTAGGGACCATAGGGCTGTAGTCCACTACTTTTGACCAGGGATCATTGGGCTGTAGTCCACTACTTTTGACCAGGGATCATTGGGCTGTAGTCCACTACATTTGACCAGGGATCATTGGTCTGTAGTCCACTACATTTGACCAGGGATCATAGAGCTGTAGTCCACTACATTTGACCAGGGATCATAGAGCTGTAGTCCACTACATTTGACCAGGGATCATTGGGCTGTAGTCCACTACATTTGACCAGGGATCATTGGTCTGTAGTCCACTACATTTGACCAGGGATCATTGGTCTGTAGTCCACTACATTTGACCAGGGATCATAGAGCTGTAGTCCACTACATTTGACCAGGGATCATTGGGCTGTAGTCCACTACATTTGACCAGGGACCATAGGGCTGTAGTCCACTACTTTTGACCAGGGACCAT